>NW_009698998.1:0-4383 GCF_000703405.1 Apaloderma vittatum | reverse complement strand
TGAGCTCTTCCATCCTGACCCACTGCCCTCCTTCCCCTGTGTCCGGGGCCTCGGCAGAGCCCAGTTTGATCCTTCAGGGGTGGTGGGTCCCCATCAGGTTCCCAATGATGGGGTGACTTTGCCCCTACCTGAGCTGCAAGGGGCGCTGTAGGCGGCATCTGTGCGGTCACCTGCAACGGGAAGGACGGTGACCAACAGGCTCGGGGGGGGGAGCTCCCGTTTAGGAAGCAAGTTTGTCATCGTGAACTGAAAGCTCAGCCAAACCCTCTCTGAGCCGTTGGGATTGCAAGGGGTGGATGCAGGGCCAAGCACCTCAGGGCCATGTCCCCAGCGGGACTCACCCGTCTCGTAGTAGTCGTACAGCGTCACGGTGGCCGGCTGGAGGTTCCTCACTGGGAAGTCCTGCGTGGCGATGAAGGCAAAGGTCTCCTCCTCCTTCGTCAGCTGTAGAGATGGCCCAAGGGTGAGGTGCACCCATCCACAATGGGGAAGCATCCTCACACCCCAGTGTGTGCAATCCTGCTCCTGTCCCCATGCCCCATCTCACCTGGTCCAGGTAAATTGTCACCTGGTCGGGCTGCACCTCCACCTTCTTCACCAGCTTCTGCCTCTTTAGCTGGAGGGACACGGCTCAGGATGAGCAACAGAGTGGGTGCCCCAAGCAGGGATGGGGCAGAGGGAGCTTCTCACCTCCACCACAGAGCTCTTCTCCGGGGTGTAGCCAGACGGCAGCTTGGCCTCGATGACAACCATGTTGGTGGTGGGACGCTCCCCGGTGTAACTGCAGGGACAGAGCCCCAGGGTGGGGTTGGGGGGTCTGCCTGCTCTCCTCAGCCGCTCCCAGCCACCCGCCGGGGGGGGCCGCCCCCAGCCTCTACCGAGCCCGGAGGAGGAGGCGGAAGCTGGTGCTGACATCCCCTCTGCACTCCCCAGGCTCTGTCTCCACGCGGAGGTCGAACGTCCCTGGGCTCGGAGGCGGCGGCACATTATAGCGCAGGGTCACCTGGGATGACGCAGGAGGGTTAAAGCCACCGCGAGTGGGACCCAAGTGGGACACAAGGACAGGAATCCCATGCCATACCCACCTGCACCAGGGCACAGCCCTGCCCGTGGGCACGCAGCCTGTACGTCCCCGGCACCTCGCGCAGAGCCACCCGTTGCAGCACCAGCCGGTTGCTGTCGTGCAGCACGAAGCCCTGTGAGTTGCCTGTTGGGGGCGTCACGGTCACCGTGAAATTCCCGTTGCTGCCATACGTCAGGGCGGCGTACTTGGCCAGAGCTTGCAGGGCCACCACGGTGTCCTGAGCATGGAGAAAGCATCGAGCCAGGGTCATCACAGATATGGATGAGAGGATGCTTGGAGGAGCCTCAAGGACCCTGGTGCTGGTACCTGTGTGGAGGCGAAGCCCCCATAAGGGTTTTGCTGCCTTGTGAGCCAGCGGACGATCTGTGAAGCTGTCCCCAGGTCAGCGGAGGACACTTGGGGTTGGGAGAGGTAGGCCAGCAGGACGTAGGCAGTCATCTCCACCTCCGCTGGCGCGGCGGGAGCGCCACGGGGGCGGTGTAGAGCCTTCCCTTTCCTCTGCCAGAAGAGCTGCCCCTCTGCAAGAGAAAGGGGTGGGAGTTCAGCCGCTTTTTCTGGGGGTCCCAGGAAGGAGCTGTGACTGGGGTGTGCCTGGGGGTGACCCGGGCAGAGGGAGGTACCTGCACGGACGCTGTGCTGGTCCAGGTGCTGGAGCTGGGTTTGCTGCTGCCCCCTGAGCCCTGCCAGCCCAAAGACGTAGGCGAGCAGAGCCTGCGTGTAGGGGTCATCCGTGGCAGAAGCCTCCAGGCATCGCAGGGCTGAGCTCACCGTTGGGTCCTGGCACGGGAGCAGAGTCAGGAGCCAGCCCACCAGTGTGGGCATCGCCCAGAGTTCTGCCCAGGGAGACCAGTTGCACCCAGGTCAGGCTTAGAGGTGGCCTGGAACAGCCAGACTCCTTGTCCCAGCACCCAACCCCACGCGACTGGCCCCTTTGGGGCAGATGGGGTCACCCTCACCGTGGGAGAGAGCCCCAGCTCCAGCATCGCAGCCGTGACGTACGCCGACAGAGAGAGCTCATCCGAGACGCCGCCCTGCAAAGGTGACAGTGGGGACAGGTCCAGCCACGCTGTGTCACCAGCACAGGGACTCCACCACCGCCTAGACACACGCTGGGGACAATGCTGGCACCAGCTGAGCTCTGGCCACACGTCCCACCCCACCGACCCACCTGCAGGGCGTTGTTGAAGAGCTTTCCCACGCTGCGGAAGCAGCCCGTCTCCCGCTGGTTTTTCTGCAGCCAACGCAGCGCGTCCGTGATGTGCCGCTCCTCGATAGCCACATAGGCTCTGGCTTGCCCAAAGGACTTGAGGACAAACGCTGTCAGCCTGCAAACCAGAGACACGTTGGAGGGTTGGAAGGTTGGGAAGGACCTCTAAGATCATCTAGTCCAACCACCTACCCAACATTACTATGACCACTAAACCATGTCCTGAAGTGCCACATCTATACATGTTCGGAACGCCTCCAGGGATGGTGACCCCGCCACTTCCCCGACCAGCCTGTTCCAGTGCCTCACCACTCTTTCAGCAAAGAAATTTTGCCTGATATCTAATCTAAACCTCCCTTGGTGTGACTCGAGGCCATTTCCTCTTGTCCTATCACCAGCAACTTGGAGAACCAGGGCCAGGGCACACTTGGTAGCAAGTGGAGCCCCAGCATGGCTGGTCCCCACAGGGAGGGGACGGCACTGCCTGCTCGGGCCCTGTGGGGTCCCTCACCAGGTGTTGCCTGTGGGATCTCTCTCCCCAAAGGCGCTGTAAGAGCCGTCGCTGTGCTTGTAGAGCAGCTCTCGTTGGTAACCTGCAGGGAGGAGATGGGGGTGAGTCTTTTCACAGTGGTTCTTCCACCCTCAGGTGACCCCAGAGGTAGCCTGGAGCCCAGACCCACCCTTGGGAAGGAGGGATATGGGGCGCTGGTGTCCCTCAGCAGCAGGATGGGATGGAGAGAGGAGAGGACCAGGGACACCCACCGCTCTGCAGGAAGCCCTGCGCCTTGGCGCGGATGTCAGGGTGCAGCTGCCCAGTCTTCTCCAGGTACTGCTGGATGTAGATGTTAGGGGCGAAGAGAACCATGTTCTGCTCCCCACAACCATAGGGCATGGCCAGGAGATGGTCCAGGTTCTGCAGAGCGTTGCCCATGATGTCACCTATCATGGGGAGCGTGGTCATCGTCTGTCCCTCCCTGCCACCAGCACCTTGTATCCCTTTTCATCCCAGCTCTGGGTGGTGCCACCTCCTGCTGAGCTTGGACCCCGGAGCTTTGTACCCTCCCTGCCCCGGGTGGTCCCCAGGCCCCTGCCTGGCCATTACCCATCACGGTGACATGGGCTCGCTGGGAGCCCTCCAAGATGTTTGCAGGAACCTCCAGGGAGACTTCTTCAGCAGCTGCGGGGATGGAGCGCAATGACTGTGAGGATGCCCAGCTCCTCTCAGCCCCACAGCACCCCTGCCCTCTCCCTTCCTGCTCCAGCCCTTCACAGGCTCGGGACTGGGTTGCAGCATTTCAGCCGGGAGCCCCTAAAAACCCTGATTCTTGGCTCCTCTGGCCAGGTTGCCCTTGAGACCTGTGGTCAAGCATCCCTGCCCCACATCCCCTTGGCACTGCTGGTCCTACCTTCCTGGCAGAGCAGGGAGTTGTGGGCTTTCTCCACCAGGATCCCCCCAGGCTGTGAGGAAGCAACATCAGAGCTGGTCAGGAGGAGGGAACAACAATGTCCCCCTGTCCCCACAGCAGCCCTGGCTCGGCCTGGGGGCTGTCCCAATCCTCCCACTGCACCTCAAGGACTGCTCGGGCCCTCTTCCCAAACCCATCCCACTTTCCTCCTCCATAACCCGTCTGACCTGCACCAGCAAGGGCTTTATCACGGTGTCCACGTGCCCCTGGGCTGGCACCACAGGGATCTCATTGCCACAGAGCTCCTTGGAGCTGAGGGCCTCGGTGCTGATGGTGATGTTCACCTCCCCTGCGGATGCAAACAGGGTGCTCAGTCCCTGCAGATCCCCACAGCCCCACAACAGGATTACATCAGCCCTTCAGCTTTGCGTGGGGCTGGCGGGATTGCGATGGGGGTCAGTAGCTCAAGGAACAGAGCTGGGTGGCAATGGGGAAGGAAAATATGGAGCAGATGAGAGCTTCCCAGGTGACACTGCATTTGCTCTTGCCCTCCCTCCCCACCCCATCCTCCCCAAGGGGGTTCCCAAGCAGGGGGCTCCTGCTGTGACCCTGGTGCTCCGTACCCAGGCTGGTGGCTCGCACATCCCAACGGAAGGTCCTCGCTTCATCAGCACAGATACAACCAC
>NW_009698997.1:0-3218 GCF_000703405.1 Apaloderma vittatum | reverse complement strand
AAAAAAAAAAAAAAATCATTTGAAGAGGGAAAACCCTACTTTCTCAGCAACGTGGTATGCCTGTCTGCTAAAAATAATAAAAGCAGAGAACGTGCCTCATCTCGAAGACATGCCTCCTGTGCATTACAGAGCAAGACAAGGCAATCAAACTAAAGCAAAGGTACTGCTCAAGCTCAGATACCAAAACTGCTCTATCCCAGGTTCCACTGAAGCCTTATTTATCACATTATACAACCCACAATCTTAACCCCAGTCTTTGAGATTTATTCCTTATATACAATGTCCCCAAATGAGAAAAAAACCCAAACAAACCAACCCCACATCTCCTCAGCTACACTACGAAGTCTCAAATCCTAATACAGTCTTCCACCTACTGCACCACTATGGCACCAGGTCCCAATTTCAATATCCATCTGCTTTTAACTGACACATACAGACATTTAAGCTTCTAATTGCAAAATAACTGTGTCCTCAAACTAGTCTATTATTACCACAGGATATTACTCCACTGTAAAGAAGGAAATAAATCTTTCTGCAGAATTTTATTTTCTTTTCTACTTGACAACTTCCAAACTATCTTATCCTACAAACATGATGTAGTTCAACCATTCTATTCCTAAACAGTATATTAATGTCAAAGGCTGTTGTGTTTTGTTACTTTAAACTTAACAGTTAAAAGATAATTACTTAAACAAAAAAAGCCCCTGGACGTTTGTTTGCCTCTAATTTGTATCTCAGTTCATTTGTACATTCAGCAATCAGCACAATAGCATCTCAGTTGCAGTTTCTGGGAGCTACTGAAAAACTAAAGAAGCACAAGTATTTATTTTAAATTCAGAGTAAAATATAAACATATGTAAAATAAACGTAACTTGTGAATGCTATAAACACCATAATGTACTGAGAATGTTTATAAGCATTATTAAGTCAACAATTCAGTGATTAAAAACTTCAGTATTTGTCACAAGAGTCTATGTACGATGCTGGTTTAAGTATTTATATTTTTCTAATACATACTTCCTCACTCCAAAGACTGTCACAGCTTCCCCTTGGCTGCTTCCCACTAGACCTCTTCCACCTCCATCACTGCAGGCTGTTTGCTTCAGGCTCCTATTCTCTTCCCCACTTAAGAAATCCCATCTTCTTCCAAGTCCCCATCTGTCCCAAGTGCTTTCTTGCATTTTTAGACCCCTCCAATTCCACAAGTGAACAACTGACAATCTGGATCCTCCGTGTCTGTTACTACTTTACACGTTTGTCTATGCCAGATACTTTATAATAAGACACTTGCAATTCTGATCAAATACATTGAAATGAATACGTGTATTCATTTAAAGTACACAGACGGCACAGACCCGCTTTGAGTAACTACAGCTCTTCATCCCTCTCCTGAAAAGAGCTGACTCTCCCTCGCTGACAGACAATGTGAACCATCAATCATTCTGCAAAAATCATATTTTTCAATCTTATCCAGAGGCTGAGAAAACAGTGTGTCCTATTGCCTTCCCCACAGAAGCATTTTCAACTAAACTTTCAGTATCCTCTCCTTTTCTACTAGGAAGAGGATGGGAAGAAGCCACCAGGTCAGCTGTCCTTCACGAGGGAGCTAACCCATTCTGTAAGCAGGATACAGCAACAGCTAGTCCCAACGGCTGCAGATGCCACAGCTGACAAGACTGTACCTAGCTACTTGCACCGAATCCCAAAACTGAAGATGAGGCTTGCATGCTAGTCACAATAAACGTGTCTCTGGAGAGAGACACGGCTTTAGAATCATAGAATGGCATGGGCTGGAAGGGACCTTAGAGGTCATCTAGTCCAACCTCCCTGTCATGGGCAGGGACGCCACCTCTCGACTAGGCCAGGCAACACATGGGGACCGAGCGGGAATCGAACCCGTGACCTCGGTGTTGTCATTGTCAGCACTGCGCTCAAACCACTGAGCTAACCGGCCCCCTATTTAATGGTCTCTCCAATACATCTCCAGCATTCAAATCATAGAATGGTTTGAGTTGGAAAGGACCTTAAAGATCATCTAGTTCCAACCCCCCTGCCATGGGAAGGGACACCTCTCTCCCACTAGACCGGGTTGCCCAAAGCCCCATTCAGCCTGGCCTTGGACACTTCCAGGGGTAAGGCATCCACATTTTCTCTGGGCAACCCGTTCCACTGCCTCACCACCCTCATAGTGAAGGGCTTCTTCCCAATGTCTAATCTGAATCTATCCTGCTCCAGTTTAAAACCATTGCCTCTCATTCTACCACTATACGCCCTTGTAAGAAGTCCCTCCCCAGCTTTCCTGTAGCCCCCTTTATGTATTGGGAGGCTGATATAAGCTCTCCTCAGAGTACTCTCTTCTCCAGGCTGAACAGCCCCAACTCTCCCAGCCTGTCCCCATATGGGAGGTGCTCCAGCCCCCATATCATCTTCGCCCTCCTGTGGCCCCATTACGGGTCCATGTCCTTCTTGTGTTGAGGGCTCTAGAACTGGACGCAGCACTCCAGGTGGGGTCTCACCAGAGCGGAGCAGAGGGGCAGAATCACCTCCCAAGGGAGGCCACACTTCTTCTGACGCAGCCCAAGACACAGCTGGCTTTTTGGGCTGCCAGCCCACATCACCAGTTCATGCCGAGCACCTCCTCAACCAGCACCCCCAAGTCCTTCTTTGCAGAGCTGCTCTCAGTTCACTTGTTGCCCAGCCTATACGTGTGCTTGGTTTGCCACCACGATTGGAGGCAAGGCTTCAGCATCTTATCAGAATACCAGCTGTGCAGACAGAAATTAGGAGTCACCATAACTTAATTTCCCCAGACAAAGGGGGCCATTCGAGTGCCCTTTGGAAACCACTGCCTGCAGACCTCGTGTTCTCAGAGTCCTTGCTCCTAACAAAGTAAACCAGGCAACTACAAGCAGCGTATATCTGAACAAAGACCAAACGCACATAAAAGGCTGATCATATTTCAGTTCATAATGAATGGAAAAAGTTAGGTGCCTGAATGTTTTTTTAAAAAAAATTTTAAAAGGGAAAAAAACCCTGCGGTCTCATCTCCCACTAAAACAAGCACAGAAATTCGGAAGTGGACATAAAACAGTAATTCATTTTTTCATAACGTTTTAAAACAAGGTTGGGGATACACAAGGGCACCGCTCTGAGGCCGACAGGGCAACCGTGACGGCCCGCACGCCACCGAGGGGACGCCGGCGCCCCACAGGCACCGC
>NW_009698996.1:0-312 GCF_000703405.1 Apaloderma vittatum | reverse complement strand
GGTGCCACATCCCGTTGCCGGTGCCGCAGGCTTCAACCCGCGCTGGGAGGAGACGCTGAGCTTCCAGCTGCGCGCGCCCGACCTGGCCCTCGTGCGCTTCGTGGTGGAGGACTACGACAGCACCTCCTGCAACGACTTCGTGGGCCAGTTCACCCTGCCCCTGGCCAGCAGGGCTGGTCGGAGGACCCAAGCGGGTCCCGTAGTGTCACCTCACCCGCTGGCGCCGCTCCTCCCCTCCCTGGCTGTGACCCCGAGGGGACAGAGCCCCTGTGGCAACCAGGACGGGGTGGCTGGGCCACTGAAAGCCCAGGA
>NW_009698995.1:0-4394 GCF_000703405.1 Apaloderma vittatum | reverse complement strand
ATATAAGGATCCTTTTTTTACAGCATTATAATGCGGATCAGCAGGGGTTAAAGGAGCTGATGGCACAAAGTTGCTTCCTCCACACCAAAAGTTTATCTCCTCAGTTGGAAAAGCAAGCGGAGAAGCAAGGTCAGGCGGGGGAGTTTTAGGAGAATGTGGAGAATCTTTAGGAGACTCACAGACAGGCAGAGGCTTCTCAGTGATGTCCTTGAGCTCAGCACAATCCCCACTTGCATTTTCTGTTGTTAAAGCATTTTTCAGCACTTTATTAACAAGCATCTCTGATGTTGCCTGCTCTAACATTTGAAAACAACGCTTCCAAACTCGAGCAAGACGTATTGCAGTTTTATTAGCCACAGTAACAGAATCCCAAAGATCATTTCCAAGTTGTCGCCACCCCGACATTGCAAATACTTGATTAGTCTCTTTAAAAATTCCTTTCTGCTGCCCCCACGACAGCAACCATGAGATCGCATCCTCATTCCGCCCCACCCTCCCCATCTCCACAGGGATGTGGAGGGAGAAGGCTCAACCAAAAAAGGGTCAAGGATTGAGATTAAGGAGAGTGAGGATAATTATCTACCATTACAGGTAAAAATCCAGAGAGATTGGGGGAGAAAACATAGATTTAATTTACCACCACCATTTCTGGAGTAGGATAGTGAGAGGAACACATAAATAAATGCAACCTGATCTTAAATACACTCCCCCCACCACTCCTCCTATCTTCCTGACTGCCTCCTCCCTCACAGTGGGGCAAGGAGGTGCTCACTCGATGGTCCATTTGGTCATTACTTACCATTCATGGCATCTCCTTCTTCTTGAGAAAGAAGGCTCCTCACAGTCTCTTCTTCATGCTATGTGGTGTCCACCTCATGGGAGACAATCCTTTTCCTCCTCAAGAGTCCATCACAATTGGGGCCATGGTTCACTTTGGGAATGTCCCAAGCTGATGCTCAGTCTCTCTTCCGTCTTGCATGGGGCTCTTGATGTACCGCCACATCCTGAACATTCTTGCTGCTGTTGACCCCCCTCAGCTGGCAGGCAATAGTCTCCCTGACATCTCAACCACTACGGGGCTCTAGGGAGGCATTCTGCTCTGGTGGCCTTCTCCCTCTACTTCTGCTCTAGGACCCTTCTCCCCGACTTTCTTAGGACTATGTTCCTTTGTGTTCATCTCACCTTCCCCTCCTCCAGCAGAAAAGATCCCCAATGCAGAGACAGCACAGATCAAAAGGAGACAAAACCAAAAGAGAAAGAGAATAATGGGGTCGCCTCTTAAATACCTTGATCACAGAGGTGCTGACTGGCCTGACCCCGGCAAGAGGTGGGTTCAACTCCTATCTCGGTGTGGAGGAGGCTCCTGAAGCCTCACAGCTGTACCCCCACTTCCCAAAACCCTGCCAGACTCAAATCCATGACAGATTTCTAGCTTCAGTTTAAGTACATCAGGAAATAAGACCACAACCTTTATAAATTAGGGGTTTTTTTTCTGCAATTTATGTCTTTTCTTTTTGAATATTTGTAGTATTCTTGGGAATTTTGAGTTGAGTGCTTTATAGAAGGTTAGACATTAAACTGGGGACAAAATCAGACATAGAACTCAGGAATCCTCTTTCCATGCCTCTTCCTTTTGTTGTTTCATTATATTCCCTTTTCTTATAAAAAAGTGTAAGTGTTTCCCTCATGAATTATATTTACTGTAAAATTTTATCTTTAATATGTTGCTCTTCAATGACATTGCTTTTTAGTGTAAGTTCTGAAAATGCTAACATGTGATTTCTAATTCTTAGGCCAGTTTCTTTTGGGGCAGATTGCTTTGAGTAATGATACGATGCAGCAGTCAGAAGGTGAAACAGCCTGCCCACTTAAATATGAAGAGAATATTGATGAGGATGAAGAATTCCAGTTCTCTAATCTGATGGATCAAATTGGAGCTAAAACAGTTTTGAATGAATGAGTCTTCATATCAATAGTAAAAGATTGTATGATCTTCTATGATTCAGCTCTGGGTTTGATTTTAATGGAATCCAGGGTGAATGACGAGAACCAAGGCTGCTCAGTAACACAACAATTCTTTAAAAATTAATTTTCTTAGTTGTCAGTGATGATAAAATGCCATTCAACCAAAATTTCCAAGAGGAAAGCTATTGTACTCCAGGCATATGAAACATGTGTTTGTGCCACATGAAAGATCTTCCATTAACCCACTAATGTACCATGGATTTTGAACATTTTTAGCTAGCAGGTAATCCACAGATGCCACTGATTTTAAGTCAAACGCTGCATGATGACTGGTTTTTTTTTGCAAGGGCTGTGTTTAAAGTGCACCAGTTAATCATGAGAAAGAATGTTTTCTCCCATTTTTCTGCTTTTTCTCCCCTTCATGAATAGTTGTATGTTGTGATTGCTCTCATAACACTACATCCTTCAGGGCCAGGATGACTCACTCCGAAACACAGAACATAAAAACAGCTCTGAGCTTCTCTTGTGTTTTCCTGGCTTTCAGCAGACAATCATTATGAATGTTCTAAATCAAAAAAAGCATGGGGTAAAAAATGGGAGAGAGTCTGGACAGACAGTTTAAGAAATGTTTAAGAAATACATTAGTGACTCTTAATATTAAATAAAAGTATTCATCAGTACTTCTCTTCACCTGACTGGCTGCTGCAGGAAGGAGTTGACTGTCAGTCATCCTGAAAGGCTTTCATTATGAAAAGACTTTTATCACTTACTTTTTCTATCCTTATCCTCATTTTGTCCTTTAAATATAGCACTTTTTGCTAGCTAGGTTCAGGCTTACATGGCACATGGAAGAGGATGAGTCAGGAAGAAAAAAACAAAAGTTGTTTAGGAGAATTTTGGCAAAGTGTTAAAGCCTCTCATTATCATTCACAGTAGAACATACTTTTCCAGTATCTGCTGAATGGATTTGGAAGCAGAACATTATCTTAGTAAATCTTTAAATCAAAATTTTGAAAATGTCTAAATTGCCTAAGTAACTTTGGAGACCTGAGTCTCATTCATTTCTCATGAGGAAGCATTTAATTATCTTTCCTGCTGCCCCATGTCCACTTGATTCAAGGGAACGTCTTTACTTTTGGTGTAAGTGTCGGGATAGCACAGCGTATTTCCTCTGTCTCCTTTCTTATCCATTCCTGTTTAGATGCAGTGTCTGGCAAGGCACCCACTAAACAGCAGCTCCTGCGATTCTCTGCAGTCACACATGGCCAACTTTATGATACATTTTTCTGAATAAATACAATTTCCATAAATTCCCACCTGCCTCATCCCTTTCAAATGGATGGCATTTATCATGGCATTTATTTCAAATGGATATGCAGTTATCACTGCATATCCTGCTTTTCATATTCCATCTCACACAAAGATGCTACCATCCATAAACAAGTCCCAGTCCACATTTTCCATTGGGCACATCTTTCAGCTCTACTAGAGTATGTCTGCTCCATCAACTGCAAGCAGCTATGAGTTACCTCAGGGTTGACAGGAAAGTCACTGAATTCAGGATCTCAGTCACTCTCAGTTCAACTTTGTCCTGCTCTGAAAGAACAGCCTGGTACTTCAGCATCTGACTTGGTGACAATCAGTGTCCTCCTTTTTGCTCTAAGACAGCTATAACTGCATGGAGTACAAGTACAGCCAGTTTTTGTCCAAATGTTAACCTCCATGCCTCCTGGAGCAATAACGCTGTTGCTGCCACTGCTCAGGGATGTGCTATTCCCACTTTGTTGACATTGTCCAGTTGTTTCAAAAAGTATCCTCTAATTTAATTGGTTACTGCTTTTGTCTTACTGGTCTGGCATCTGGCTTCAGTTGAATGGATACTCTTAAGCTGATCTTCTTTGTGTTCCTGAGGCCCAAACCAGAAGCATTATGGTGTTTTTTACTTTCTCTGGGGTCTCCTGCAGCATGATTTCCATCTGTGACATAAAAACTTAGACATCCAGACTTTTATTTTCAGGAATATGAACTTGAATTTTTCATTTTTCAAAAGTAATTTATGCGTTCAGTTTCCTCAATATGTCTTGTCCTAGTAACGACATAGGGCAGTCTAATACATATAGAAATTGATGGATTAACACCTTTTTTCTAATTCCAAACTGTAAAGGCTGGAAAAATGGCTGGCTCTCTCTTTGCCCTGAGGCACCACCTGTGCCACATCACTTAATCTGTAATGGTGTTAACATGTCTCTTACACTAACCTGTTCTCACAGAACTCAGTAAACTTATAAGTAAATTTAAAATACATATGTACAACTTACAGCATGATCCTGCATAGAGGATATTTGTGGTACTTCGTTGGGTTTTGTGGAAAGGCATAGGGTTCATCTCCCTGTGAATTTTTACTTAAATATGTTTATTTATATATATAT
>NW_009698994.1:0-18582 GCF_000703405.1 Apaloderma vittatum | reverse complement strand
GAGGTGCTGTGGGGGCAGCCTGGGAGGCAGCCCTGGGAGCCACCTTTGTCTTTTTTCGTTTTTTTACCTTGGTTTATTTTTCCCCAGGAGGTCTGAATGGGCCCGGAGGGATGCAGAGCCCTGGGCTCGGGACTGCAGCGGTCCCCAAGCCCTGCCCAGAGGCTCTTTTCAGGATCCCAAAGCTTGCAGCAGGAGGATCTTGGTTTCCTCTCTCTGCCTTCCCATCCCACCCTGCCTCCGCTGCTGGGGCTGGTATTCGTAACCCTGTTATTTCAGCTTCTTTTCTGCTCTGAGACAGATATGCTTTCGGAGGCACCCCCATCTTCAAAATTTGGGGTTTGGAAATGTAGAGCAGGGAGGAAAAAGCTTAGTGTGGTTTCTTTTTTAGCTGTTACTCTTTTTCAGTAGGGGCACCTCACGAGATGAGCTGTGGTATCAAATCACCACCTGATTTCCCAGGTTTAAAATATAGTCACTGAAATTCAATTTTGCTGTTAGCAAATACAGCTGTAAAACTAGACGTTTAATAGCCCACTGCTTCTCATCTTACCCTCCTTTGGATGGGAGTGGTTCCAGTGCGACTTTAGAAAAGCACAGCCTGGAAAGGTTTTGGTCTGAAATTACAGCAATCTCACGGGTGCATTTTTTCTTCTTAAAAATGGCACCTTTACAAATGTGAGTGATGTGGATGGAGAAAGGTGTTGGGGAGGAGCAGCTTTGCATGGCCTTGGCAATTTGTGTGCCTGTGCTCGGGCTTGCCTTTAATCTACTTTAGCTACAGAAGCCTGATTTACCCTCCTTAGAAGGAGTTTGCATTGGAGAGACAGGAATAGGGATTGATAGATACTTAACTAGTTGGAAATTTGGGCTGGTTGTACATGCAAGATTTATGTGCAGTTGGGAGGGGATGATTCTGGGGCTTTTGAATAGTAGCATTAAGCTGCACCTGTCTCCTTGCTTGGAATTGTGGTGTGTAACACTGTTTTGGGTTTTTCCTTCAGGGACCTAACACAATCGTGATCTGCATGGTCATCCTATTGAACATTGGTCTGGCCATCCTATTTGTACATTTTTTGACATGATGTCACCCTCAGACAAGGTAAGGCAAGCAATGATATTTTATCCTCTTTTTTAGACTTCAGAGTGAATGTCTTAGGGTAGGCTGGCTTTATTGACAACACAAATCATTCACTAACAGATGCTCTGGTGTTGAAAATGCACGGATGTTTATTTAATAGATACAGTTGCCTTGTATTGAGCATTGAGTTTCACAGTAACCCCTTGTCTGTTCAAAGAGTGATTTGCAGAGCCATTTCAGTGGATAGTTCTCTAGTCTTTTCATAAAATCATTTCCTCAACGTTAAAAAATGGAATGGTGTTGACTGGACGGAGTCCCGCAGTATAGTTTTGCCTTCCCGCTTGGATGGACATGATTCGTGGAGACTTCCAGTGCAAGAAAATGTGATGTTAAATTTGAAATTTGTTTTCTGCAAATAAACTGCATGAAAAACTTTCAATTTGCCGTTCTGTCACTGCTGCTGCCAGGTACCTCGTGCATTGCAATATTTCTTGGCGCTCAGCCCAGCAAGAGGCAGCAACACAAAGAAAATGTGAAACTCTTTAAATTTGCATCTCTAATTACACCACTGGTAGTTCAGCCGCTGTTGTTACGTAGTTGTGTTACCCAAGGTAAGTACGAGTTGAGATGTGTATCTAACTAAGGCTAAACTACACCTTGCTCAGGTCTTCCACTTGAATTGTGATAGGGGTTTGCATCTGGATTTGGTGGCAATAAAATCTTGTGAGGTTTCTTATGCCTATGGGATTCCTATACACAGGAATGCATCATGGGTTTGCACAAGATTTGCATCATCTTGGGCTCAAAAAAAATAAATCAAAGTGAACCTGACCCTTGGTACTTCCCAAGCCTACCTAAGGGTATCAGGCTGCCTTCCCAGGACTTCTTGGGAGATAAAATTGCTCCTCTCGGCACTGCTTTCTGTCATGTTGATAGTCTGCACTGAGCCTGCACAAGTGAAAGCCTTACAGCCATGATTTGTGTTGGTCATGCGTTTTGCTCCCATTTGACTTTCCCATTCATCTATCTGGGGCAGGCGTTGCTGCTGATGGAGACCACAGACCTTGGTGGGGATTAAATCTCAGCCACCTGGAACCACCTAAGAGGAGGACTTGAGATCCCAAGGTTGCACTGCAAACATCAACCTTAAACAAAAGTGCCTGAAGATCTGTTCAGCCTCCCTGCTCCCAGGCTGTGGCTGGCCTCTGCAATCTACCAAGGAAAAGCCAGGGTTTCTGCAATTCAACCTCCTTCTCTCCTTTGTATAAAATAGCAGTTGCCTTAAATTGTTCTCACCAAAGCCATCAACTGTCCTGTCATGCCAGGGATGAGGGATTTATCTGTAGCTGTAGGAAAACGATTGAGAAGGTCTCATGCGTGCACACTGATGTGTTTTGTAACTTCCTTGGTTGACTCAAGAGATTTCCCAAAGAATATCATCCATGGTGTGGAGATGAAGCAATACACAGCAACCAAAATGACTCATGAGAGCCGCGCCACGACTAGGGGTGGACAATGCTGCCCTCCATGCTTGGAAGTCATCCAAGGGAATGAAGTCTTCCCTTTCCCTGTTTCCTGGAGTTGTTTTTCATGTATGGAGGACTGAGAGGGGGAGCAAGTTGAAATTGGGCTTGCTGAAGTGGAACCAGAGCCCTGCCCACACCTGCTGATGCTCCACAGATGGGGGCCGTGGGGTGGGGTGCAAGGGACTGGCTGATTCAAAGCTGTTCGTGCATGTGGGAGTGCTGTGGATGGAGATGGCGCCTGTTTTGGGACCAGGCATCGTCCGAGTGCTCTCCTGCCACCATCAACTCTCCTCACATAAATGTTTTGTAGTAGGAGACGTCCTACGTTGTAATGGGAAAGGAAATAGGTGTGCTGATTTGTCCCTTTACCCTTTTGTTCTATGAAAACACTGCGAGTTACAACAAAAAGGAGATACTTACTGTAAAATACCTCTGTACGCCTGCAGGTTCCTCCCCCTGGTGCGCCGGGCTGCAGGGAGGCTCCTGGGCTCTCTCATTGCAACACAGTGAACAGACTTGCCAGCCAGAGAAGACAGGGTGGCTGTCGTGGGAGGGGGTGTGTTATTCCTGAAAGACAAAAAGGTGCAGAGACCCGAGTGACTCCAGTGTATTTGGGTGTTAGGCTCAAAAATACACAGCAGCCAGACTTCCAGCAGTGGTAGAGTTCAGTGGGGCAATTCTAGCTGTTCTTGTGTGTGAGGCTTGGAGGGCTGGGCGATTTGCACCAATTCTTCCCAAAGCTATGACAGAGAGTGACCTTTGGAAGGAGATGTGTCCACCATGATCTGCTCTAATCTGTAGCAGTGCGAGCTTAGAAAGTTGACAAAGTTACAGTTTAGTGTGAGGCTGAGTGCTTGGACGTATTTCTTCCTTCTTTTAAGAGCTATACGTATTTTCTATCCCTTTTTAAGATAATCAGAAATGTTATTTGTAGTTGGTTGTGCACCTCTGTGTATCCTGAAGTCCCACAGCGCAGGACTGGGTGGGAAAACTTGGGGGACTGGAAAGAATGGGGAAATGATGGTTAAGGAAAAAAACAGATGCCCGATCTGCTCCAAAGGTCAATCTGAAAGGATTTCAGGGACAGGGTGGGAGACAGGCAGGGCTTTACACAGGCTGGAGGCACAGGGCAAAACCTGCCTGATTTATCTGCTCTAATTATGTATGGCATAAGAGTGTGAGAATAATTCAGAACTTTTCTTTGTGAACCAAGTTTATTTTTTAACCTTATTCAGCTCAGGAACGTTGCCACATAGGTGGCAAATACGTGGTGTTAACTGTGGGAGAAGTGAATGTGATCCCTTCCTAAAAGCCATGTGGCTGTACCAGTCCTGAGAAAGCTGTGCAGCATCATCTACACTTCCACAGAGCATAGTTTAGTAACAGTTTGCTTCTTTTCTTTTTTTTTCTTTTCTTAAGTATAAATGTATTGCAAACCCCAGGCTCTGCTGCCTTTGACATTTCATCTCTCTTTGCTGGCACTCACATGGCAGCTCTGCAGTTTCAATATGCCAACTGCTTTTATTAACCATCGAGACAATTTCATTTGAGACCTGAGGGGCTTTTATTTATCACCAAGCACAAAAATGAATCTCTTTCAACAAGACTAAGGTAATTCCCCCGCTGCCCCTCTTTTTTATGCATGTGATGTGCACTCAGTAATGTGCTTTCCTCCTAGTAACCTTCTGAGAAAAGTAGATAGATTTGCTTTCATGTGACGTATAAATATATCCATATCATGCTGAGATATGGATATATTTACATATATATATATAGAGCCCCTTAGGGATTTCATTTTCTTAGATGCAAAAATAACAGATTTACCTCAAACTGCATGCTTTCAAAACTGACTAGGATATTGTGTTATACTTTTCAGGTCTTATAAAGATGCAGATACATTTCACTCTTCACACAAAAATACCTTCATCACAGATTTTGCAAGCTGTTTACTACAATCTGTGTACTACTGTCCAGAATTTTCTGTTGGTTGTTCTGCTGGATTACGTGCAATAATAAACAGTTACCTGCTCACTGTATCTTTGTGGATCTTTGCAGATCTTTGCAGGAGAATCTCAAGGTTTCTTTCCAGATTGACACATTCACTCCAGTCTTAAAGGAGAGTTCATCAACATGTAGTACAGAATTTCATAGGTGGCATCTGGATGGTTTTTAGTTTTTTCCCACTACTTATTTAAAAATTTAGCATTTTTTGTTGATGGGGGTACTTCGCTAAGAGCATTGTTTTCACTTACTGCTTTTTAAAAGGTTTGTGCCAGGTGTTTGAGGACACCTCCAGCTCTCTGAGCAAGATCTGGGCGCTGCCGTCATGCTGGCCTCCTCTAGAGGTTGCACAGGGTCAGGAGCAAAGGTGTCTCACTGGCCAAATATCTGCCTGGGTGATGAAGACAGCCACTGATGGGTTCCTTTGCTGCCTCTAGACCCCAGGGCTGCTGCCAGGTTTCTTCCAAGCTGTGCGTTGCTGCCTGCTCCTCCAGCCCCACAGTCCTCCTGGGTTTGGAGAGGAGTGATTTTCCTCTGCCTGTGGCCCGCCCTCTCGCTCAGCCCCTTGAGACAGCCAAAGTGAGAGGAAAGCCAGGCACGAGAGTTGGGGGAAGAAAGACTTACAGGGGAGGATGGGAGAGCAGAGCCCAGCGCCAGCCAGAGGCCCAAGGAATCCAGAGTAGCTGAAACCTTCAATCCCTTTTCTATTTCTGGAGTGTCTCACATGAGCAAAGCCGGGCTGTGCAGAGTGGTTGTTGAGATGCAGGCTCAGCCTCCACAGGCAGCAGGATCTCCCCTGGCTTCTGCAGGACACAAGGGGTCTTGTGGCAGAAGATTTTGTGCTCTGGCAGAGACTTAAGGAGCCAAGTTTGGTGAAATTATGGCTTTACTCTCCTCTGGGCTTGTGTTGCTTCTGGTATGGGAGGAACCAGCAGCATCTCATTCATCCAGCCGCTGGGAGGAGGCTGGGGGCAGCAGGGTAACCAGAGCCCTTTGCACCTCATAAATCTAAGGCTGATGAATGGAGCAGATCTTTGGCCCGTGTGTGACAGATGCAGCAGGGAGGTGGGTCTGCTGCTAAAGCAATGACATATTGCTTCAAAAATATTAATAAAGACAAATCAAAAAGGCTGCCCCTTCCCCAGGGTAGAGGAAATAGTGCTGGGTCTCCGCTTTGGGAGCTGCTGGTCTCAGGGGTAATGTCCGCTCCACTGCTCCTGGCTCGAGCGTCCCTGGGCACAGGCAGGAGGTGTCCGATATATGAGAACCGGGATAAAAGCACTGGCCTGGTCCTGTGACGGAAGGGCAGCAGCCTTAGCCTCCACGGGTGGGAGGGAAGGTGCAATCTGAGCCTCAGTGTCCTTTAAGCGTGACCTGCCCAGGTGTCCTGGGGATGGCCACGCTGCCCTCCACTGTCCTTTCAGGCCGTCAAGGCTCTCAGGAGCCTTCATCTTTGCACAAGAGGAAGGGCTAGAGCTGGGGTGAAGGTGACCTCAGCAGCAAGTAGGGGTTGGCAATTGCAGAGGGGTTACTGTGTTCCTTTTTGGCCTGGGAGCCAGGGATGGGACTGGCTCCGCACCACCGCCTTCGCTGCGAGACCCTTCCTGGAAGAAGCCAAAGTAAGTCCTGTGAGCATTAGTGTATCGGGGAGTAGCCACCATTAACAACTCCAGCAAAACATTTTCCCGTGCCTGATTATGGCTTAGCCACCAGCCCTGGCTCTGAGCCTGGCCAAGCCAAGGGCACACCATACCCAGCTCTGGACAGGCAGCAAGGGGCCCTGCGGTGGCCACGCAATCCTGTTCTCTTCTGCCAGAAATGCTGGCACTGCATGGCTGGAAAAAGATGCTTTTATTCTGTTTCCTCTGAGCAGCCACCCACACTGTGCCCATGAGAATAGACAGGATCAGCCAGCACGAGAGAACAATGGGCCCTTGCTGACATCTCAAAATCATAATAGCACTGGGACCAGCACTCCAAGACCTTCTCCTTGAGACAGTAAAGCTTTTAAAGGCTTCCCGAGGGCTTCAGGCATTCCCTTTTGGAGGAGCAGTCAGTGGCTGCCTGTGCACTCGCAGCATCCTCTCTCTATAGAAATAACACACTCAAAGCACAATTGATAAGATGATTATTAAATAAAATTCAGCAATTATAAATTAGTTCTGCGCATCACCCGTGGCACATTCCCTCGCTCAGGCAATAGGTGGGAAAGCACCCCTGATTTGGGACACAGGTGATGTCACCAGCGCCCTCCCATCGTGGTCTGCATTTAAACCCCAGCAGGGCAGTAATGTGTAGGGCTGGTTAACTGCTAAAATGGAGCTATTTTAGTAAATTAGAGTCAATTCTGTAGGACTGGCAAGTTTTGATCTCTTGTGCATCACAGCATACTCCCTTGATACAGCATACTTCCCTTGATTTGAAGAGCTGAGGAGCAATCACTGAGTGAGTACATAGCAGCGACAGCACTGGCCAAAGAGCCCTCCAGGGCCCTTGGGAAATGTGAATTGCAAAATAAACAAATAACTGCTGAGTGATTACATTAATATTACTGACTATCCCCCAGGCTTTATTAGCAGCTCCTTAATTGGGGCCTGCTTGAACTAATTAGTTCAAAGAAGCAGCCAGGGGCCACATCAGATTGAAAAAGGGCTGCATCTAATTCATTCCCTAATGGGTGGTCCACCCACTCTTGTGGCTTGGAAAAGTTTAAACAGTTGCTCAGCATCCTCTTCAGTGACCCAAGTATTGTGAATGTAAAGGTATTACTAGTTCAGTTTTAGTAATGTGCTCTTTGCAGAATTGTACCACAGAGCAGAAGCTAAGCTCTGAAACCCTATGCTGGTTGTAGCGTGGTGCTGGGTGCTCTTTTGGTGTTTTTGTCCATTTTTGGGGGGAACTGCTGGTGTTTTGTGGATTACTCTCTCATGTGGCCCTGGGGAAGGCTGGTTCCCAGGGTGGTGGCCAGGACTGTGGGAAGAGGATCTCTCAAAGAACTGTCAGCGTGGCTGTACTCTCCTCTGGCATAGCCTGGCTTGGATACCCAATTTCCCGCCTGAAAGCATTTTCATCACTACATAAATTTAGAGATAAGGTAAGAAGACAACCTGACTGGGGCTTAAACTGAAGATTTTGCTAAGTTATTTACACTTCTGTGTTTTGCAGGAGTAAATAACCCTTGCTGGGAACCCATCCATGCACTGCATAGAGGTAGTTATTCTGTGGCCTCTATTGCAAATGTTTTGTGACCAGTCAGATTCAGGTAAATGTGCTGGACATGGTGTCTGCTGCACTAGACATCTCTGATGAATGCTGTGAGCTTCAGCCAACCTGTGGTTCTTCAGGCCCTCACTCCTCTCCCACTAGTTCTTCTCCAAGCTTCTGCCTCTTCTGTTCCCCTCTCTGTACTGCTTCAAGTTCATCCCCCTCCCTGTGGCTCTGCAGCAGTGTCAGGTTCCCCTCTTCTGTCGGGGGCTTGTTTGCTGTGTCATTGAAAAAAGGACATGGCATTTTACTAGGTTAACAAGCACTGGAAGAGCAGGGGTTAGAAATAATTAGCTTTAATTAAGCAAGGAACAGGTTAGATCAAATTAAGGAGTGGCTTCAATGCAGTACATTATTTAGGAGTAATAGGTTCTCTATATAGTGGCAGATTTATATATTCGTAGCCTATGTTCATGTTGTTGAGACTAAATAAGTGCTGTGGGTAAAATACAAGCTCAGGCTTTATGAGCAGGGTAGGGTGTATCAGGGTACAAGGTAATCCAGGCTGAATCTTGGAGAAGAGTCTTTGATTTCTTATAAGGAATTAAAGTTTTTATCCAGACCATGGATATCCAGAGGAAGATGTAGTGATGTTATTTCTCTTAATTCCTTTTTGCTAGTAATTTATTTCCCAGCAGCACACAGCTGCCTGTCCTCTCAACCAGAATCTCTTTAGCAAGCTGAGTGCTGACCTTCTGCCTCCATGTCCACCTAAAACTCTCTCAACTCCTCCTAACATGTCAGAATATATGCAGAGAGAAGGAGCAGGAACTCATTCCTCATCCACAGAGTTTAATGCTCTGATGCATTTGCTGGAGATCTCATGGTGCTGGGGGGATTTATCTGCCAATTACTTCTCAAAAAATAACAAAGGGTCATGCAGGACTTGGCAGATAAGGGCAGAAAGGGAATTGTTTTTTAATTGAATCCCAAGTATGTTGAACAGAAATTTCAGAACTATCAATTAGGTGTTGGCTTGGGGCTGTAATTTAATTGAGAATAGTGCTCTTAGGATATCTCTGTCTGGAGGAATAAAAAACTTAAAGAGGAATAGGGAAGACTGGAAATGTGATGGGAAGGCAGAAAAGATCCTGCTGGAGATGCTACAGTTGGACTGCTGCCTAGGTTCGCAGAGGTCAGGGTGGTCTGTCAAATTGCACATCCCGTGCCTGAGAAATGCCTTAGACCAGGATGCAGGTGGGTTTCCACGCTTGGATAGTAAATCCTCTTCCTACATAGCCTCAGGGCGGAGCTGGCTTTCCTGTAGCTCTCTGCACCCACAGCCACAGGGTGCAGGGTTGCTGGTGCAGGGACAGCCTGTCCCCAAGGAGATGCTGCCTGTGCTCAAGGCCCCAGGGAGGCACCGAGGGCAGCTGTGCCGTGCTTTGCTGCCCTGATCTAATTACTGCGCTGAAGCAAACACCACTGGAATGCAGAATCCTTGTCCCGGCTCCTCTTCCTCTCCAAACCCACCGTGCTTGCAGGGCGTTACCAATTTATTGCACTGCTAAAAAAGGTGAATTTTCTCCTCTCTTCCTTGCTTGCTTTCTTGCATCTCCTTACTGCTGTACACATTAGTTGGCTGGAGAGCAGGGAGGGAAAGGGGAGTGGAGAGGATGGGATGCTGCTCACCTTATGTCTCTGGCTGTTGGCATGTGTGCACCCAAGAGTGCCTGGAGCTCAGGGCCCTGCAAGCCACCGTTGGCTGCGGGGATGAAGAAAATCGGTTTCTGTGCTGGCTAAACAGGGCACAGAACAGCTTAAAGGGAAGAAGCTGCTATGTGTTGAAGTAACTCTGATGTGGTGGAAGAGGAACCCACTAGCACAAGAGTCCAGCCTAGCTCTGGGCTATGCAGTAAGTTCCTGTTAGCCTCAACCCAGCCCACATAAGAGCTGACTCATCTGAAGGTAAAAGCTGCCATATTCAAACCTCAGCCATGGATTTCATCATGTCCAGGAGACCAGCAGGCCCAGAGCTCTCTTTCTTCTTCCTATACTTTACCTGTGTTACTTCAAGGCACCTTGATCCTGACTGCTCTGGTTTGTCTGCAGATGCTTTTATCAGTGGCTTGTTCTGATCTGATAAGGAAAAAATGTGTTCTAACAGAGAAAAAAAATCTGTATTAGGGAAAAGATTGTTAGAAGCAAACCATTTAATTTCCTAGTTTTGTTTGCTAAATGGAACAATTTTCTCACATTGTAGCAAAACCACTTCCATTTTATTCAAGAAGCAAATCCCAAATTTCTGTGCAGAACTTCTTAAACAGCCATGAAGAGGAACTTTGTCAGTGGACAGAAACCGCCACCCCTCAGGAGGCATTTATGTCCTCAGTAGGTGAACGTATTCCTCAGAGAATTATGCTAAGATGAGAAGAGCAGACTCCTGGAAGTGCCTAATTGTCTGCCCTAACGCTAAAAGGACTCTAGAGGAGCAGCTCACAGGAGTGTCTGTTACAAGCATGTAAATTTGTGTAGGTGAATCTCACCCTGTAAGAAAACTGGTCCAGCAGAAAGACTTTCCTTGAATGCCCTTCTTTTCGAGGATTTCCTTTCAGTGCTCTGGCCCAAGTCAACAATAAATTGCACCTGCATATAACACAGAACG
This sequence comes from Apaloderma vittatum, assembly GCF_000703405.1. Classification (NCBI taxonomy): domain Eukaryota; kingdom Metazoa; phylum Chordata; class Aves; order Trogoniformes; family Trogonidae; genus Apaloderma; species Apaloderma vittatum. Next base: position 8,108 of record NW_009698994.1, on the reverse strand, counting down.
GCGTCACAGCGCTATATTTAATTTACATTTACAAATTCTTTAAAGATGCTAAACATTGACTTGTGCCTAACCCTTCACCAAAGAAGAACAAATTAACATTAAGGAAAAGCAAATTAATTTGCCTATAAGCATGTCTTTTTTATAAAAGCCCTGGAGAGGTATTAAATTAAGCTTGCTGCAATGCCAAAGCAATTTCTGTTGGCACTTTCCCAGCACGGTGCACACAATCGCGTCGTTGCCACTGCCTGTGTTGTTCCAGAGTCCCAGGATTTATTTGCAGGCTTGTTCTTTGCAGGAGCAGGGAGACTGTTCAGATCTTACTGTTCGGTGGTGTGATCAGAGCTGTCATGAGAATAGTCCTTCACGACGCTGTAGTACACCGGCACCGTGTGCGGCGCGGGGTTCTCAGTACTCTTCTCTTTACACTTGCAGAGCTTCCTAAAGGCAGCCCTGAACTTCTGTGACATGAGGTTGTAGATGATGGGGTTGATGGCGCTGTTCAGGTAGATGCACATGCGGCAGAAGAGAAGGAACCAGATGTTCAGGTACGGAGGGTCCATGAAGGAATTCACCACCACCAGTGTGCGATAAGGCATCCACAGAAGAGCAAAGAGGACCACCACAACAGCCAGCATTTTGGTCACCTTGCCAGTGGGGATATGTGAAAAGAGAAATAGTCAGATGGTGCTACAGCTCCAGCAGAGCTTTCCCACCTGGAGAAATGGTGCAGACAGCTAATTTGCTCTACATATTGTTTATATCTCCCCTTAAGTGTTTCAAATAGGCACCCAAACCATGGGGTTATTCCTCTCCAGATCCATTTTGTTCACAAAAAAATCATGCATAAATAAACCCCTTAAATGACAGATTTTCACCTACTGTTGAAGAGCCTTCAAACTCTGTACGACATGCATTCACCAGCCTAGAAATGAGCTGGGGTAATCTTGGGAATTTCTGTACCAGAAAGCAAATTTGAAAATTGTACATAACAATTAATAGGAAAAATAACTTGTGAAGAAGTGGAGACCTAAGGTTTGGGGGGTGCCATGGAGCTAGGGATATATCATCTCCCTGCCCTAGGAGCTCCTGGATTCCTACACCAGCTATATTGTTCAGAGGTCCTGGTACAGAGCAAAATTGGGAGCGGAGGAGACTGTAGAGTCTTACACAAATTCCTACTTGTGATGATATGAGAGTTACTTAGCAAATTGCTAGGGACTATTTTAATTTGCAGCAGACTAGAGAAGTACTACATTGACATATTAGGAACAAGAAGATACTGAGAAGTCGGAAGTGAGCTGTAATTGCCCTCAGTTTGACTCAAGCTTGTTTGAGAAAACGGGTTTTTGTACTGAAACTCCAGTGATCCTAATAATTTTGACAGCTATTTCTGGTAGGTGATAATCATCCTCCAACACAGAATACACATCCTCAAGGAAGAAACTATGAGTAAACACTGATACCACGTGCATAGTAAGGCAGTGGCATTTCAAACGTCAGGAAGGGAGTTGTGCAATGACTCTAGTTCTCGATATGTAAATAAGTACTTAGATCATGTTCACAGTCTCTCAGCTTTTCTCAGAGTGATTTTTTTTTTTTTTTGCTTTTTCCCAAGCAACTAGCCTTCCTGTAATGCTGTGAGTAGAAATTGACTACGTTAGTAGTGGAAACAAAACTTACACTACAAGACAGGGTCTATTATCAAGCTGAGGCCAAAACAGAAGTGTTCTGCTGTGTGTGGTTTAATGGGAATGTGAGGAAACTTCCCAGAATAAGGTCTCGCAGTGACACGGTGAGTGCTGAGGCTGTTGCGAAGACTGCAGCAGCAACACTGCCTCAGTTTGTTGCCTTTTGGGAAAGGTATGAGAGATTATGCAAGTTGTGTCATTAAGAGGTAGCTTTAGAGCTTTCCACTGCCTTTTACAAGGACTGGCGGGATCCAGAAGAGCAAGGGCCAGCTCACAAGCTTTTGGTGTCAAGCCACCCTACCTAGTGTGCAACTCCTAGGGTGATAATCTAGTTTACAGAAATACTCCTGAACGGATAGGTTGGGAATGGGCAGCAGTTGCTTGGCACGTGGCTGACCATGATCAGAATCTCTACGTACCATCACGGTGGTAGCTGCTGCCTCTGCTAAGGCTGGCAGGGCAATCTGGGCTCGGCCACCTATTCCCAAGGGAAGGAGCGTCCTGACAGCAGTGGTGAGACAGTATTGCTGTGGGCTGTGCCACAAGACCTGGGAACAGGGAGCTTCCAGCTCCTGGATCAGCCTGGGAAGGAGCAGATTTTGCTTCAACACCATATGCCACATGAGCAGTGTGTTCTCTGCTGTTCTAAGCATCTTTATAGCAAACAAACACAGCAGCGATGGAGCATTCAGCCAGCGGGCTGCCTGCTGCAGTTCTGCTTCTCTGGTTTGCAGACAAAATTGGTTTTGCTGTATTTTAGATGCATCTGAGATTTATTTCAAGAGAACCTGAATGAAGTTGATCTGAACAAAATGGCTAATAGCTGAACCCTACAGCCAAATGCAACCACCTCCTCAGCTTAAGTGAGCTTAAGCACGATTTCAGTCAGAATTTAATACCCTCTGCTAAGCAGTTTATTCCTCCTGGGACACGAGGGCAGGCACAGTGCTTTTGCATCCCATGCAGTGACTGAACACGTCCCTGTCCTGCCTGGAAGAGTCCATGTTAAAGGGCTGTGTTGGAGGGAAGGTTGGGGGGGGAAATCTTTCCATCAGCTTCAGCAGTCCTAGGCAGCAGGATTGCTACATAATATGTCCTGGGAAAGTGAAACGCCACACCCCTGCAGGTCCTCAGTTACACACGAGCACTCCTCACTTAGCAGTTGTCTCAGTTCCCCAGATGGAAAGTTACCCCCCGCAGAGCTGGGGAGAATAAATCCCTGAGCTTTCATACACTTTTAGCTCTGCGCTCTGGCAGGTGTCCCTTCTGGCCAGGAGGTTTCTGTAGCACTCAAATGTTCCTTTTAAAGCTAACACATTAATTCTGCTCATGTCCTTTCTTCTGAGACTGAAACATCTTTGGCTTTTTGACTGTTGTAACTCTCTGCCTTGTTTTACTGTTCAGGAACCCGCTATGGTTTTGAACAGTGATGGGAACACCACACCCGAGTGACAGGACTAGGGTAGTGTATCCTAATAAGGCTGAAGAGTAAGTTCATTCCAGTCCCTTCTGAGACCAAAAGAAATGTAGTCTGGAAAACAACCAGTGATTCATCTGCTTTTTAGCCATGATTGCCCCTGTTTTTCAGCTCGTTGTTATGGAAATGCCAGCAGTCCCAGTGACTGCTTGCCCAGCTTCCAACACCTCCCTCCAGACCGCAGAAGACCACACAGTGCTATCACGCAGAGAACACTTGTTGCAACATATCCTAGAGCCATGCGGAAAAGATGTGTTTGTCCTGGGAGGGGAAATGGGCTAGAAACAGCACCGTGAGGAATTATTTTTTCTATCTCACTAAACACCTTCAGTGCTCCTCGAGGATGCTGCACCCAGACCACAAACTGGGTTGGGCAGCCCAGCCCTGAGCTTGAAGGTAAGAATTGAAATTTGTCTTTTAAAGCCAACACCCATATGGACCATGTTCTCCTGGGTACAACTTTAGCAAAGTTGTGTCAACACGGGATGTCTCCTGTGGATAAATTTCAACAGTCTATCCCAAACTCACTCTCATGTCTCCATCACAGGGAAAGAAATCCTCAGTGTCATCTGTGTGCATGGCTGAAACTTCTCTCTATGCCTTTCCTCACTCTACCTTACTGAGGTGAGTAACCAAAGAACACTTGAGGTGCTCTGAACTTCTGGTACTTGTGTGAAAAATGAACCTCATCAGCACTGAGGAGAGTTTGAGACATTTATCCCTAACTGGAGTAGTCCTGAATTACGGCCCCCAAAAACCAGCTGCATCCAGAAATGCTGGAGTTCTGCTACAGCCTCAAAGCATCTCTCAAGGAATCACTCAGCTCAGGGACATTTTTTAAAACAAATGGTTTCCAGCAACTCTATTGTGCACACAACAGCTGTAAATGAGCTATGGATACAAGAAAGACAAGGGTTTGTAGTCAGAAGGGGTTGCTTTACTAGAACAGTTGGTATTTAGCTGAAAAACACTTTGGAGCACATAAGCCTCTCGCAAGGGGTGTCCAGCCCCCCCTGTCCCCAAGGCCACAAACAGTTCTCCTCAGTGAGTGTCCCTCTCCTTGCGCAGGCAGCGGCCCCCTGAGCTCAGCATCCTTTTTTTAGGAATCCCGCTCCCTCTAGTGGTCCCTGTAGCAGGTGAAATACGTGCTTGGAGGTGGCTGGCGTTTGTACCTGTGGTGCTTTTCTTCTTCAGGTGACAAATACAGCAAAACCTCATGCCCCGTGCTCTCCCGCTCTGGAAGTGTGTGTTTTAGAGGCACCAGTGAGGGAACAGCAGCATATTCGTGCTCTGCAAAGCAAGCAGTGCAGTGCTGGGGCTGCACAGGAGCACAAATCCTCCGGGAGCCAAATCCCTGGTTCATGGTGAGAATCTGGCAGATGCTCGTGCACCTTCGCCTCAACAAACTAAAAGGTGTTTGCAGGGTTGGGATCCCATTTTGCCACATCACTGGGCATTTCTAATGGTGTCTTTAGTGGTTTAGCCTAGACGGCAATTGCATTTTAAAGAAGTTGCATCCTCATTTCAATTTTCCCCACTGGTAGCACATGCATTTTCACAGCCTCCTCATTATCTTGCCAGGTTGGAGATCACCACGATTTGCTGTTATTGCAGTTTCTGACGCTACGTCCTCACTTCTGATACTCAGGACAAGACTTTTTACCAAGTGCCTCAAATTCCTCATGACATTTTCAAGGGCTGTCAGTGCTTCTCAGGAGGGTGCAAGAAGTTGATGGCATTACCTATCAGGGTGTCCTTTCCAATTCACCCTGCCCACAGGTGATTAATGAGCAAAGGAAACTGCTTATGAATTCCTCAGCCAGCATCAGCTATTGCAAAACAGTGTTCAGTGGTGCAAGTGCAGATCCATCTGTGTTTCCTCTTTCCCCAAGTTTCCTCTGGTTTTGAGGGCATTGATGCCATGTCTATCAGAAAATCAGAGAGGAAACCTTTCTTCTGCTAAAGACAATACAGGACACTGGTGTCCAGGCTGCTCCCTTCTAGGGCTTGTACCTGCCCCACTGACCACATGATTGCTCTCCTCTGCACTTGCTTTTAAGCCCCTTCTCCTATCCAGCCTCTCCATCTGATAGCTCTGCTGGCACAAATGGATTCACCCGCCTTCTTTCTCATATAAAATCCTTTTCCTAATGATCTGTCCATCTCCCAGCACTCAGCCCATGCCTCTTCTCTGCTCTGCCCCCATCACCCCTCTGGGGTCCTACATGTTGCAGCATATTCCTGAAAAATATCATTCCTGTGGCCCTGGCTTCCCTAGCTCAGAGAAGCAAATTCCAGGCAGAATTCTTTGCAGTCTCTGGAGGCCTCTTTCCTCCCTGAGTGGTTGGGTTGTTTTTTCCTTCACAACTAGATGCAGATTCACGACTCACTGCAGCTTCTGCTCCTCAATCCACTGCACTGCCAGCAAAAACCTCTGGCTGGATTTCAGACAGTGCTCAGGTGGATGCTTTGATAGGACCTGGATTTGTTATGCTCCAAGAACTGCTGTTCATGCTTCCCCAAACTCTTGTCAAAATAGCTGTGCAGCTTTGGTGCACAGAAAAATTATTTCTGCACTGAGCATCCAGCAGACCAACCTTTCAGCAATTAATCAAATGGTTAAAGTCGGACATCTGCATCCTGGTTTTGTCTCCTCTGATTTTATGCACAGTCATATAAATTACCCTATGCTTTTATATGTATAAAGAATCAACCACACCCTATGTCATCTCCAACTTGCAAAAGATGCTTATGGAAAAACCTGGTTTACAACCATGTCTGAGGTGCAGCACTGCATCTGTGTGACAGCAACCAACCCGTGTGCCAGTCACCTAGCTCCCATGTCACTTGTGCCACGGCTGAGATTTCTTCCTCCATCACACTCAGCTTGCTTTGAAGAGCTGCTGGGGTGAAATCAGAAGAATTAAAAAAAAATAGCTGGAAGCACTGATCAACTGCTTTGCAGTTTAAAAACTCGGTGCCATTTTTATTTCTAATGATGCCAGCTCGAAGATATCAGGTCAGCCAGGGAAACTCTTTGGATGCTAAGATATTTCAAGAGGTAATGACAATCTCCAGAAAACTACCAGTGCAACAGAAAAGAGAGCACAAGATGTTTCCAGGAGCTGGAGTGCCCATCATCCAGCCCCATCAGCCACTCGTCCTAATGATGCTGGAGCATGCTGTGTGCGGCGCAGCCGCTCCATGGCACAGCATCATGGGGCGAGAGGCACAGCCCCTGCAGCTGCTGCTCTGGAAGGAGAGGACCATCAACCCATACTGTTAGGTACTGCCTTGTAGCATCTAGAGACTTCCCTGCCAAACACTCTGACTGAAGCTTCTGCAGCAGCCAGCAACCCTGGGAGTGTAGGCAAGTACTTTTGCAGAAGTCAGGACTTACTTTAAACCATTCTGTTGCTGGAGCAAAAAAAGGAGAAACAGCTCAACTGGAAAGAATCAGAAGTTCATGAAGAAATACATGCTCTCTGGGCTGTTTGCCTCCCCTCTGTGACTAAGTCATCCCTCCTGGGGAATGGAGGTTCCTGTGCAAGTCAGGCAATGAGATACTGAGCTGGGAAAACAAGGATTTCAAGACAGGCTGAAGCCTATTTCAGGCTGTCTGGAAATCAGGTCCTGCTCTCTCAAAATCACAATGGAACTGGTGATTTCAGGGACCTGAGCCAGACCCCCAGATTCAGCCCTTTCCTTTAAAATAGCCCATGTCTCTGCCTATGAAAGTTTGAAACCATAATGGGACAATCTCCTGCAAATGTCCAGTGAGCAGGCAAGAGTGTCTTGTGTCCAGATGATGATCTGTCCAAGGAGACAGGGCGAGAGATAGTAACTGTCTATGTGGACAGAGAAAAAGAAGAAATGAGAGAAGGAGGTGGGAGGAGAAGGAAATGAGGAACAAGGAGGCAGCTGAATGACAGAGGAGTCACTGAGAGGCAAAAATACCACTACAATACTGAGATGCCTTCCCCAACTCCAGGGACTCGGGGGCTGCAGCCAGGGCTGGATTTGGAGAGCAGAGGCTCACATCAGCTCTCCCCCTCCTTTGCTTCTCTAAATCTGATGTGACCCCTCCAGGACCCTGTCTGGGAGGCAAGTCCGGCTGGGATAATATGATCTAGCATTCGTCTCCTCAGGAAGACAACCAGTAATTAATTATCCAGCAAATACCCTTGTACTGCTGCCTCTCCCAAGTGATGCTGGTGCCCAGTCCTGCTCTGCCAAGCTCAGCCAAGGAAGGGAGAGCCCATCTGTGCTCCCAGCCCTAAGCTGGGCTTGGCAGGGGGGCTTCTGTGCCACAAACCAACCCCCTCCACTCCTCCCACAAAATGAAGCAAAATATTGGGGCACCCCATCCCATGCCAGAATGCCCCTCAAAGCACTGAGCCCCGAGAGCACTACCTGCAGCCCAGTGTGCCCCAGCCCAGCAGGGAGTCCCTACCTGTTTGCGGGAGCTCAGGGCCCCCTTGTTGCCCCGGCAGGAGAGCTTGAGGGAGCCACCCTGGTGCATGGAGCCCAGGCAGGAGTGCTGCGGAGGGGCAGGCAGGGGACTCATGAAGAGAATGCGGGCAATGAGGCCGTAGAGGACAGTTGCCAGTCCCAATGGAATGATGTAGAAGACAGCAAAATCCAAGAAGTAAATGGGCATGTAAAGGCTTCTGGAGACCCGGTAGCCACAGCTGACCTGTGCCCCATCTGAGAAGGTGACCTGGGTCGTGTCCACCAGGAAGAACCACATCAGGCAATAGAGAGAGGTGAAGAGCCACAGCGAGGAGATGATGCGCTTGGCGCGGGACACAGTGCAGAGGAGCTGCGCTTTGATGGCGTGGCAGATCGCGATGTACCGCTCCACCGTGAAGGCAGTGATGGACCAGGCAGAGATGTTGATGCCCAGGTACTGCAAATAGGTGATGCAGAGGCAACCGGCGTAG
>NW_009698993.1:0-387 GCF_000703405.1 Apaloderma vittatum | reverse complement strand
CGCTCAGCTGAACGCTTTTCCGTCCGCAGAGCGCGACAGCTCCGGCAGCAGCTCTTTAAAAGCAGCGCTGGGCGCAAACCAAGAGCAGGAACCAAACACCGAAAGCTCCGGTCAAAGGTTTCACACGAGGAGAAGCAGGGCAGCTCACCGAGCTCCCCTTTACTGAGAGGTTTTGGGGCAAGACCGCTCAAGTTGAGGAATAACTAGAGCAGCATGGGAGCAGCCTTCCTTCAGCCCAGCGCTGAGAGGGGAGCAGAGGTGGGCGGACACCACAGGAAGGAGTCAGTATGGGCCTTACCCCAACGGACTTCTTTTTTCTCCAAAAAAATTAACAAAAAAACAGCTTTTTTCAGAACTGCTTATGGAAACTCTTAGCCTGGAGCGCCG
>NW_009698992.1:361-4853 GCF_000703405.1 Apaloderma vittatum | reverse complement strand
GGGGGGAAAAAAAAAAAAAAAAAAGAAAGAAATCTTGGCCTTTGTTCATTTTGCATCCCTGGAGCCGGGCGGGTAATTATAGCACTTACCGAGCTCGGCGTTACAAAAAGCCGCTCGGGATATGCCGAGAGAGGGGAGCTTCTCGGTGGAGTGAAAAGTTTCCTAAAAATTAGGAAATGCGCTAAGGTAAGTGTTTTATACGTCTACACTGTGTGGAGAAGGGCGAGGAATGTGCAGTGGTCGGAGTGGTACCTTGTGAGCTTGGGTGGCCCCTTTCCCGACCACTGAGCACCGCGGGAAAGAACTGTGGGGAGAGGAAGCGATGCAAAAGTCAGTGATTAGGATGTGAAATAGTATAGAAGGGACTTTCTAAGTTGCAGCTGACCTTTTATTTTCTCTTCGTAAACTTTTGGCCAGCCGCGTGGAAAATCCACGTTATCTGGAAATATTTTTCAGAATAACTTGTAGCTTTCTTCCAGTTATAAAAAATTGTAGCACTGGAAATATTATGAAACTTGACATTTATGTGTGGAACAGTAGGTGTCTTCAATCAAATAGATCTATGGCAACACAGACTGCAAATGACAGACAATTCTGACGATCTTATTGGACTTGAACTGTAGTTTAGTTAGGGTCGTTTGGTAACTTTAAAAGGTAGTCTGCTTCCTTGTAGCTGGACACAGATTGTGGTAAACAAGTTTTGACACATTTCTGCTAAAAACTATTCGTGTGATTGCATCTTAAGTCAGTGTTCATGCAAGATCAGATTTGGATTTTTGGATTTCATCTTCCTTCTTTCCTTCTTTCCTGCTTTCCTGCTTTCCTTCTTTCCTGCTTTCCTGCTTTCTTTCTTTCCTGCTTTCCTTCGCTCTTTCTCTCTCTCTTGCTTTATTTCTTGCCTTTTTCTTAACCAGCATATGTGCTGTAAACAAACAATAGTCACACATTCTCATGTGCTCAGGGCTGCTCTGGGTTGTAGCTTTGAAACTCTATCCTCTCTAAGAGTATCCCTAACTCCAGGTTGCTTTTCTCGCCCATAAAAGTTTCACATGTTTTTGTTATGTCTCCATTTGAGAAGGGCGGAAGGGAAGATGGTATTATATGGAGGAGATACTGGTTCGGCTACATATTTTAATCCACGCGTTTCTTAGGACAGCGTATGAAATTTTAAATATATCCTTGGGGGGGGGGGGGAAGAAAAGGAAAAGTTCCTTCTGTCATTTTATCCTTGATCTCCTATGTAAAGTACGGCAACTTTCCGTAGCGTTTTTTAAGAAAGCGTCCTTTAAAACTCCGCTTCCAAAGAACGGTTGCAAGTGTAGTTAAAAGCACATGCTCAGCCTGCAGACACCAGTTTTTAGATTATTATCGGAACCTATCGATTTCATCAAAGATGCTCCATTAAAAGCTCAAGGATGTTGATCTCTTTTGACCTCTCCTTGGCAACGTCAGGATGTGAGAAGCCACGTCTCGAGAAGGAGCAGGGCGATTTGAGGGTCCCTTTGCAACATTTCATTTTATACCACTCAAGTTAAACTCAGCATATTTGATCAAATATTTATTTTCCCCCTTGTTGTTTCCCTGCCCCATTCAATACTCGGCTGAATAAATCAAAGGGACCCCAGCAGCAGCTAAAGCGCCCTCTGGTTACGAATTGTTTACTGACGGCCGCGGTCATAGGATAATATTTTAAAAAAACAAGCTTGCTTCTTACAATAACTGTTTATTATTTCACATGATTTGGGTTTGCATGTTTTGGAGGGAAGAGGCGAAGCCAACTCAGTGTCTACACTGTGTTTAATTAATCGTGTACTCAACTTCAGCTCACATACCACATCCAAACCCCTGGGAGGCTTTTTCATAAGCTCTTTGGGTTTGTGTTTTGTTGTCTTTTTGGTGTGTTTTTTTTCCTTTTTTTTTTCCCCCCTTGGTCACAATCCTTTCATTAAACGCTCTGAAATCGAAACTTCAGGCCAACGTGTGTGTCTGAAAGCCAAGCTATACCGCAACCAAAAAAGATACTTGTATATGCGTCCAGAACTTATTTAAAGGAAAGAGAGCTACAAAAATGGGAGAAGGAATACGGTGTCAAGTGTTTAATACAGCTGTGCTGCCCATCTCTCGCAGTAGAAGGGGTATGGTTAAAAGACAGACTCGGGTATGTAAGATTTTCCCGACACATATATGATCCGATACCGTTGTTGCTTCTGCACGGTGTTTGGGGCTCTCTGGACAATAGAAAGCCCCGTTGTTCTCGCAAGTGCTGGAGGAATGGCGAGGAGATAAACACTAATTAATTGGTTTGGGTGTATTTTGTCCTGCCACACGCTAGAATTCGGAGCTCGTCAGAATTACTTGCAAAATATGTTCCTAATCCAAATGAGTAAAATGATACACATATACTATAAAACATAGTCAGGAGAACAAGCCTCTGGATAGAAGGAATAAAAATAAATTTCAGTCTAATTTTTAACAGCATAATCCTCCAAAACAAGCCAGTCTCTCCACCATCACCACCAGCCTGAAAGAATTTCTAGTAAAGATAAAATTATTTGGGCCGTCATTTGTCACCTAACTTGGCACGGACACAGTTCCTAAACCTCCTGTTTGGATTCCGCCTTCTTTGGAGCAAATCCAGAAGGAAAAAAATAATAAAAAGAAAAAAATCTGGCACATATGCACGTTCCTGACAACTGACAGTTCCAATATTAAATAACTATACCCTGTTTGCATTAATTTTTGGATCTGTATAAAATGTAATCCGCGTCTATATTCTCAGATAGGAGGCGCATGCACTCTTGTAGCAGACTGCAAGCCATTTACTTTTTCACAGATTGCAGTTTGCCTGTGTCTACAAATAAAAGCATATTTTAATTAGCTCGCAAAACGTGTCTCTGGATTAACAGCGCTGATCTTTTGGGTTATACGGGCCAATAATAAAAAGATAAATCACGGTTTAACACGATACATTTTGTGATTTCCAGTTAGAGTTTGCTTAGGCTGAGCTGTCGGTTTTTATTTATTCCCTTTTTGTTTTTAATTTTACTCCAACCAATAAAACGACTTAACGACGCTATTAATGCATCTATTATATTTTACTTAGATCAATAAAGTTTTATTTTGATAATGTTGTCTATGTACGCAATGAATTTAGATTCTCCGAGAAAGCACCGTCTTGCCGCTTTTGATATTTATCAGAATTTTATTTGCTCGCTTTTATAGACCCTCGGATAGCTTTACTTACAGAAGTAGAATTAAAAAGAAAGTATTTCTCGTCCCTTGGCGTCTACAATATTCTTTAAAATTTCTTTTAAATAGAGGTTAAGCTCCAAGGGACATGTTGTTAAGCGCTGGAAACGCAGTAGCTGCACTCAGCGCACGCCAAATTAGCTCAGTTTAGTCAGAATTGATCATTATCTTTTATAGTTACGAATCAAGCGAACATTATTAGTTTTACTTCACTAGGTTTGATGATGCTGGTTACTATTTGCCTTGGCCTTGTTAGTGATTAAAGAAAGCGGAGATAATGCAACGCCGACCTGAGTTCATGATCTAGACGGAGTCAGTGCCTTGACCATCAAACCCGGCACCGTTCACCGCGGCCAGCACAACAACACATGGCCCTGCTGACGGCAGCTCCCGCAGGACCAGGGCGTGGGGATCAAACCCCAGCTCTCTGCCGCAAAACGGAGGAGGGGAAGCTAAAGAAAACTTAAAACCTTCCAACTGGTCCCCGGCCTCCGAGCCTTTTGTCTGATTTCCCTTCATTAGCTTGCAGGAAAGGGGAAGAAGTCAGTCCGCGTTTCTTCCAGCGCGTTTCGAGTCGTTTTACTCCGGCAGACGAGGATTGTAAGATACTTTTATAGGCCTTTCCCCTCCTTAATCAATTTTTTTTTTAAAGGGAGCTGCTTATTTTAAAAACACCTTTGGAAGTATTTCAAGTGTTGCTCCTCGGTTCCGTATGGCTTTTAGGTTTGCAATCCATTCCTATTTCATTTGGCAAATGCAAAATAAACATACCGCAAGAGCGGACTTCCCCGGAGTAATTTTTATACCTGACTTGTGTAGAGAAATGTATTTGGAAGGTGGCATTGGGGCTCACGTTTCATTTTATTTAGATCGGTATTTATAACGTTAAGCCTATTGATAATAGCCTTCCTGTATACTAGCCAATAAACCGGTGCCTTATATGGTATTAATTTTGTTAGCAGTGATATGGCTCTCATAGGAATCTGATAAGAGTTTGTCCATCGCACATTAACACATCGCGGGGTTAGTCGTGTTGGGGAAATTCAAAGAATATTACAGAAGGAAACGCGGGGGAAAAAAAAAAAGCCAAAACCCAACCCAAACCCAAACCGCCCAGCCAAACCTCTAAGGGTTTATATAGGCAGTGGGATCTACCCCTGTCACTTCATCCCGCGGGCTGGGCAGAGGGAAGCCGCGCTGTGATGCTCGCCTCATCACACTGGAAAAATCAGACGCCTTTCCA
>NW_009698992.1:0-330 GCF_000703405.1 Apaloderma vittatum | reverse complement strand
TGTGCCAGTCGCAATGTTGTCGCAGCCTCTGCCTGCTCCAGAGTTTCCAGTGGGCTCATAAGGAGGCTCCGCCAGCTCGGAGCGCCCATGGGAAGGGAACATTGGAGTCCCGCTGCCAGAAGGGAGTCCTCCGGGGAAATGTCACGCTGCGGGAAAAAAAAGTATTTCGCTGTGGCAGGCAAACACTGCGGGACGAGACCACGTGGGGCTTGACAGATGCATGGGGCGAGGGGCTAGGGCCTCCTCAGTCCCTGCCCTTCGCTGCTCCCGGGGCAGTTTGAAAGCCAAGGGTAGGCGCCGGAGGATGAGGGACGGCGGGGGATGCGGGGC
>NW_009698991.1:0-4959 GCF_000703405.1 Apaloderma vittatum | reverse complement strand
TTTTTCCATCTGATGAAATCCCAGCCCTGGCTTTGGGGTTGGTTGGGGGCTGGTTGGACCCCCCGACAGCCAACGGTGGGAGTCATCTGCTGAGGTGGGGGTTTGCAAAGTGATGGTGCAGATGCTTTTTGGCGTGTGAGACCAAAAACTGGAAGAGATGGAGGAGATGCCTCCTGCACCATCGCAGAGAGGCTGGCAATGCCTTGTGTCTCCTGCGAACATCGGGGTAGTTTGTGGATGTTTTTCCCTCAGATAAAAAATGGAAAGAAATCACAGTTGTGACAAGCAGTACTTTTTTATTATCTTTGGATTGAGTGTCTGGCTTCCTTCAGATGCTTCTAAAATTATTTCATTCTTGACCATCCTTAACTGTAATTCCCAAATCATTGGTTTTGGAATCCAGGACCTGCCCCAAGCAGCACCAGGCTGGAGAGCTGCCCGGCTACGTCTGCACACCCACGATCCTGCTGGGACACCCGCACCACCACTGTGGTGGGTTTGGCCGTCTCCAATGAAATCTTCTTGCACTGGAGCGTAGAAAGAAACGCTATCATCCCCCACTTAGAGCTTGGGATGCTGAGGCAGGTCCAGGCATGGACCGCAGGGATTACGTGTGTTTTTTCCCCATCACCAATGTCCTGACGCTGTGTCCCAGGGAGGTGGTGGTGGGTGATGAAGGCGATAATGTGCATCACCCCGCAGTGGAGCTGGGGCTGCGGGAGATGGTGGGAGGGAAGGGGTTCACCACCTGGGCTGGCACCGTGTGAGGAGGCAAAAAGAGCGGCCGGGCATTGCTGGAGCTGCAGAGGACAAGAAGGGAGCCGAGCACATGCCAGCGCCTGTCTGTCACCCGCTGTCCGCAACCAGAGGCCACCAGGCTGCCCTGGAGGTGGGGGTGGCTCAGCCCAGCCTTGCAGCAAAAGGGGACCCTGGGACGTGTTTCAAAGACAGATGGGAGGGCCTGGAAATACCCTGAGGATGGCTAAAGTGTGTGTGAGGGTCCCTGCCTGGCCCTGGAATTTTGTATTCTTGGGAATCATGGGTTGTTGTTTTTTTTTTTTAAATTTATTTTATTCTGGTGAAATATTCTACCTCTGGCTGAAAACCAGGCTGAGTTTTAGGGCATTTAAGCTGACATTGCTGTTGAACCCTGTCAGCCCATTAACAGGGACAAAACAGCCAATATCCTCCTCTTGTTTTAAGAGCTGATAAAATCAACACTGGGAAGGTTTCGTGTGTCATTCAGCAAAACCCTGGGAAGCTTCAAGCCCTCAGTGGGAGGCTGTGTTCCAATTTAATAATGTCTTTCTGCCATCACAAAGTAGGTAATTCCTCCTTATTTAATAAATATTTTCGTAAGTACCAATGTAGGGAGCATGTGCTGTTCGTAAAGAACCCGTCAGCTTGGAGAGACCCCTCCTCAGCTTTGGCACCTTCTGCGAACATTTCAAGCCTCCCCAGAGCATTCAAGCTGAGAAAAACAACTTCTCCCACAATATTTCTAGAAGTGGAAGGTGTTCCTCCCGTTTCGTGAAAATTATCCTGACTTTGGATCCAGCCCCAAGCTGCTTCCATGCAGATTTGCTGCCTGCAGCCGTGCCAAGAGGGAAGAGTGAGTCTCATGGCCATGGATGAAGAGGCTGAGCATGGGCATCATCGCCAGCAGCACCACGTGCAGGATGGTGTTCAGCCAGGCGAGGGTTCCCAAATGGGAGATGGGGCTCTCCAGCTGCAGGAGCAGATGTGCTCTCCCTGGGAACCCAGGACATGGAGCAGCAGATCCCAAATGGATGAAGAGTCTCTGCCCTGCCGGCTGGTGGGAGATGTGGGTGTCCTGGTGGGGCTGGTGCAATAGGGTGAAAATTGGCAGAGCAGAGACCTGAGCTGGGAGAGGTCTCCGAGACCTAAGGGGCATGTCTGGGGTCTGGCCTGGGGTGTCCCTGGTTCCCAGGTGGGTCTGTGATGATCATCCAAACCGAGGTCCAGGTTCCATCTCCATGGCTGTCCCGTGGGCATCACCTGGGTTTGGTCGGACTCCCAGAGGCAGTAAGCTGAGGAAACCCTTCTCAGGGCTGCAACAAGCATCAGTTGTTGGAGCGCATCCCCGGGAGGCTGTCACCCTCTGCTGTCACGAATCGATGGAGCAGCTGGGACCAGCTGGATCCCTTCTGGCAGCTCGTGAGGGGTGAAAGCTGCCTGATGATCTGCAGGAGAAGCACCCAAGCGGGGACCCTTTCATCGGGACAAGTCACGAGGACCCTCACAACTTCACTGCAAGGTGACCCTGCAGTCCTGCAGCCTTGCAGCCTCCTTGTTGCAGGAGGTGACCTCAGTGTCCCCGTCTCTCTGAGCTATTCCACAGAGGGAGAAATTTCTCCCAGCCCATGGTGAGTCTGTTGGGCATCGTCCATCCCAGCCCGTGAGAAACCGCCCCGGCCGGTAAAAACCCTGCCCCAGCCGGTAAGGTCGTGCCATCCACGCTGGCGTCTGGGGCTGGCTCTGAGCGTGGCAGCACAGGGGTGGGATGGACATGTTTGGAGGGCGAGATCCCAAAGGACCACAGAGGCTCAGCTGTTGTTTCTAAGTCTGTCCTGGGAAGCCCTTTGTCTTTGTGAGTGCCACCAGGGCAGATGAAAGGAGGATGGTGCTGGGAAGAAGGCAAGGGCGGGATGGGCGGGATGGCCCCAGGACCTTGAGGAGGGGAAGGGAACCCTCCAGCACCACTGCAGGTCTGCTTCTTTGGGGAAATAAGGCTTCATGTGGGTCAACCAACCTGCTCAGGCAGGTCAGATGCCTTTGAATTTGGAAGTCCAGCCTCTTAAGGATCCAGGGACCTTTGCAGCTTCAGTGCAGTTCTCCCAAAGCTGCGGTAGCCTCTGCCACGCTTGTGGGGCTGATGCCCAATGAGGAGGAAGCACTAACACACTCCAGGGACTCAGCATGTCCCGAGGGAGAAAGAAATGTCCCACATCCTTCCAAACACATGTGAGGCTGCCCACTCGTAAGAGACCAAATACAGGGGACACATAGAACCTCTGGGACTTTCAGGGACAAGCCGGTTGTCCCTGGGCTGTTGGTCCTGGATGGGTCTGGCCTCCCTGTACATCTGCCCGGGAATTTTCTATTGGCATCCATCTGCTCGGTGGCAGCCCGTGGGGAACGCTTCGTTTGAATCAGTGACTCCCAGGAACTTTGAACTTGGCCACAGCACTGGTCTGCCCCACAGATTTCCAGCCTGCCCCTTTCCTGCCTGCCAGCAGCTCAGAGGGGCGCCCACAGCCGCTGGTGGTACCTCATAAACCAACCCCTCATCTTGAGGCATCTCCTTGCAGTTTGCGAGCCAGGGCTGGAGACCCAAAACATCCTCCACATGTCAGTCAGAGAGGAGGGATGGGGAGATCCCCTGCCTCTCCCCCTGCTGCCCCGGGGCCAAGCCCTGAACCCAGGGGTCCCCTTTCCTCTACCTTCTCCTCACTCCAGGTCCCAGCAGGGGATGAAACCTGAGACTGGAGCAAGAGGCATCCGAGCAGGTCCCGTCTCCCCGGGCAGCAGGAGCTGGTCGTTCCCTGGGGCAGGGCTGTGGGGAATGCAGAGCCTTTGTCACGGGCTAATTTTGGCTCCTCTGTGCTCAGAAAACAATCCCAAGGCAGCCGGGAGGAAAGATGCTGGAGGCACGGCCCCGCCAGGGCTTTTGCCTTATAAAGGTCTAACGGGCTGGTATAAAGCCTCCTCCTCCTCCTTCTCCTTGGGGCTGGGAGCAGCAACACTGCGCCGGTGCTTGGGGAAAGGGAAATCCCCCACGAGGGTGGGTACAGGGCAGGGGTGTTTCTCCTGTCCTTGCTGGGACTTGACTAGTGATCAAGCAAGGATGGGACTGCCACTGCCATTGCTGCTGCCACTGAGCTCACGGCGCTTTGGGGGCTGCAGCAATGCCCCCCACCAAGGCACGGCCCCAACTTGGTGTCCAGGGAGGGGAAAAGGAGCCAGGGAGGGCGGCCGTGCATCCCCCGCTCTGCAGGACAGGACGGGCTGCCTCGCTCCCCGCCATGGGAGCGACCCCGCACCCGCAGCTGCATGTCCCTTGCCTACCATAATAACCTCGGGATTAAAATACCAGGCATTGTCCCCGCCGAGCCGCACGCTGGGGATTGTTTGCTCCTAAACTTGCCCCTAAAAATATCCCAGGGAACAGAACAGGTGTCCCCTGGCCCTGTGGTCCCGTGTGCCTCCCGCCATGGGAGCCCAGGGGGCTTTGTGGGGTGCTGACGGGGGCGAGGCGGCAGATTTTTACCACTTTTCAGGGATTTCATGGGGAAAATATCAGAGCTGAAAGTTGCTTGAGCATCCCAAGCTGCGGTGATGTGCTGGGCGAGTCTGGAGGGTCCTGCTCCCCAGAGAGGGGTCTGCCCCACCCTTGGTCCCAACTGAGCATCTGGCCTGATGCTGTAACCCCAGCTTTGCTGTTTTACCCCATCATGTGCCCTGGGGTGGATTTGGTCCCCAGTTTCAGGAGCTGTGGGGGCTCCAGGGAGGCCCCTCAGCTGTTGCTGTCATGGGGACGTCACCTTTTGTGTGTGGCTCTGCAGAGCATGCGGACATCATCTGGCACGGGGGTTAGCACCTCACCAGCTCTCCAGGCTGCTTCACACCCCTTCAGTGAGTTTCTGGAAGAAAAAAAGTAAGAGAAATTAAAAAAAAAAAGAGGAATAAAAGAAAAAAGAAAACAGAAAAAGGAAAACAAAGCAGAAAACAGAAAAAAGAAAAAGGAAAAAAAGAAGAAAACAGAAAAAAAGAAGAAAGAAAAAAGGAAAAAGAAGAAATTAAAAAGAAAAACAAAAAAAGAAAAAAGAAAAAAAGCATAAAGGGTAAAGAAAGTAAAGAATTTCAGGACATTTTCTGGAAAGGAAAAGCACTTCAGAGTTTCGTGGTGGCTCATAGTTTCTCCCTCCTCGCAGATTC
>NW_009698990.1:0-459 GCF_000703405.1 Apaloderma vittatum | reverse complement strand
TATTTGATGTTTCCCTATCAGAACAAAATAATTAACATGTTTTTAGTCCATAATGTAGTTCTGTAAACATAGAAAGTTATGTAGTCGTTTATCATGAGTTTATCAAGGACCCTCATGCATGAGCTTGAGCACTAAGTATGCTGGAGATGGGATGTTCTGAGGAACTTAGCCACACAACATTGCTATTGTAGATAGTGTGAGTATAAAAGAATAAAAAAATACTGATTCATGACTAGAAAACACATTGCCCTATAAAATGTCAATATAGTTTAAAGTGGACACACCCCAGGAATTTTGCTTTCAGAAATTAAGAAAGACATCAGAGTTCCTAGACTTCTTTTTTTTTTGTGATATCCTACACGGCATGCTGGTGTTTCTAATGAGTAATTCACTAGAATGTAGTGATAGCACCAAATTTCAGTTTAGCAGACAACTAAACTAAAGCTATAACGGTAAGAA
>NW_009698989.1:0-6111 GCF_000703405.1 Apaloderma vittatum | reverse complement strand
GTCCACGGCACCACACAGCTTGGTGTCGTAGTATATTTCTGCAAGAATTAAAAGGGGTGCTACGGTCCCTGGAAGGTTTAAGGCCAGTGTTCCAAACCTCACCAACCTGGTGGGTCCTCACTCCAAAAGAGAGAACAGAAATATTAAAGATCATCAAAGCACAGCTTCCAGTGATCTGGCCACAAGCCAGGGAAAAAAAAAAAGATCTCAGTTCTGCCTTAGGAAAGGATTGTTTGAAGGCTAAATATATTTGAGAAGCTCAGATGACAACATTAGCCTGCTGTCTTTGAAAAGAAACACAACACACACCCTTTCTAGCTTATTGGTAATAACACACAAATGCAACATTTTTGTTTGGGACACTTCTAACAAATCCAAACTTTTCTTCTGGAAATTTTTACCATGTTTAAATTTTCAAGATATTAAAAAAAAAGACAAAACTGCTTGGCAGCATATATTGTGTATCAAATCAAGTTGAAGCCCATTAATCTCTAGGTATAGGCATTAACTTGGTAAACTGTTGAAAGTAAATTCAGTCACATAAGCTTGTACTCAAACAGTGAGTATCCGGTTTTAACTACAGTTTAGGGGGAAAGGGGAGAAACCTGTTGTTATTTACAAAGTCATGGCATCTTGCTTTGTAAAGTTCAAACAAAAGCCTGATTATTCTCTTCCGAAGGGGTCTATTTCTGAGTGTCTCATTTTTGTGGCAACGACAAAAGTCTTTGGCTTCTGATTTCAACTAGGAAAACGAAATGTCTTTATATTAAGATGCGGGCTTTAGGCCTCCTAAATTAAGGTTAAGCAAGTGATTTCACAAACAACCATTCCTCCCAAGTGTGTCCGAGATACTAACATCCTCTGTACTGAAAAATATACTTAACAAGACTGGTAACAGGACTGCATCAGTGCCCGTATCGGTGCATAAGCTACGACACTTGCATGTTTACTCTAATGGCTCTTGTCTTGCCTTGCAAATTGGAAGTGCTGACACTAGAATCCACTTCTGTTAAAAATACCTCCCTTTACACCAACCACCAACACCACGAGAGACACCGTCAAAACTACAGTACAACATAATACTCTAAAATTAGCTTGAAAATAAAGCTCATTCTCCTCCTTTCCCTGATTTCACATAGAAGGCGCTTGATTTTCTTCCACTCAGCAGACAAAGGTTGTTTTCTATTAGTATCTATTAGGAAACACACCAGGGCAACTCAGTGTAGTTTACATCCTTGTTTGTGCACTATCCTCACCGACAATGTCACAGCTAAAGTTTGCCACTATAAAACCATCAGGAAAGGCTCACGGACATACAGCTGTGTCTTGCAAAAGTGGTAGCTCATTGATTATTAATAGGTTATTGTGAAGGGGGAGAGAGAGAGATTCAACTGCCTTAACAACTCCGCAAGATCTGTAGTTTGCTAGAAGCTGTAATTTCATCACAATTTCTCCAGCATAAGTTTAAGGAAACAGTCTAACTGCAGGCACAAAAAGCAGCCCGTTTTCCCCAGGTAAGCTTTCCGGTGTGATGATGTATATTAGCAGAACACAAAAACAAAGCACAAAGAACACCTTTTTTTTTAGAACAAGTAGAGCCAAATTGGGCCTTAAAACTATTTGTTAGTCGCCAAGACGCACACACCAAGAACCTTTTTTCTTCTACGTAAATATGAATGAATAGTCCACCTGAAAAGTTTGCAGTAAACTCCAAAACTCCAAAATGCTGTCAAGAAACTGTTTCAGAAAAGGAAAAATTTTGACTGAATCCTTGTTAACTCAGCAGTAAAGCGTAAAAAGACAGACACACAACACTCTCACATTTAGATGTGTGGAAGCTGAGCTGCACCTCATCCCTTGTGCTAGCTGCAAGAGGCTGAACAGCACACAGGACAGTTGGACTCTGCTGTCAAAAGCCCCGAGAAAGCTTAGTGTGAGATTCCACAGATACTAGAAAGCAGCAACATCATACACACCCAGTACCAGATCTCCTGTTAGGAGCTCAGTGGGTTACTTTCATTAAGAATTTCTAGAGTTATGAGCAATGGAAAAAAAAAAATACTTGACATATTCTTTAGTGTTGTTTTTATGTTGTCTTGTACAGACTCCTCTCCCTATGCTTGTACTAAAGGAAATAGCCACCCACAGTCAAAGTGTATTATACCTTGATGAAGGCCTCACCTCTTCCCTTAACCCTAGGGAAGCTGGAGAGTTTTAGCACTGTTGAGCCGGACGGGAACAAATCACAGCTCTATTCTACCAGAATTTCCAATCTATACTCTTTGAGAACCAAGATCCTTCAGAATCCAGCTGGGCCTGCAGATTTACCTAAGATGCTCAAACAAGCAGCACAGCCTGTCTCATCAATAGGAAAGCCTCCCAAATAATTTAAAAGTCTCTTGGAACTACAGGCATTTCAACCTAAAAGCTACACATACACCACAGAGAGCAGAAGCCTATGTCACAGAAGATAGCTCTAGATACTTCAAGTCATGCGATAAACAATGGTTACAGACTACTAGCAATAAAGTGCTAGAGATAAATCTTAAATTAACAAAGAAGAACGGCAGAAGCAGAATTAGTGTTAAGAAAATGGCATGTTAAGATCTATCTTGGTAGGAGGAAACATTTAACTAATGCAAGGCGCAGGAATTTAATAGTCAGACTTCCCTGAGAAATTCTGAGGGTGAAAGAATGTGCTGCTTATGAATGCCACTGTTAAAGAAATGCCACTTTCACTTAGGCTGAGATTCTGGCCCTCAAAAAAAATCAATAGCAAAAACCATATGGACTTAATCAGGCCAGTACTTTACTACCCATTTCATCATTCTTAATCTATTTTCCCATTGCCCAAATGGTCGAGTTATCATCAGTCGAGTTCTCATATTCTAACCCTCATTGCAAAAATTTTAAACTACAAGGACTCAGTTAGGAATAGATAGACATAGAGTGCTATTCTCTGTGATATTTTTATTAAGTTTCAAGATAGACTTACCTTCCAGGTATAAATAATCTTTCCATTTCTTTCAACATTTACAACGTAGAGCACTGACGAATTCTCAGAAGTACCTGAAAGAGTAAGTATCAAAAAGCACAGGATTTTCATTTGAGCTGGTTCACAATATAGTTTATGCACACCTTAAGCAAAAATACTAAATATATTTTTACATATAAATACTTCTTTGCACATGCCAAAATTAGTCCCTTCTGGAAAGACTGAGAGAATATTTCTTACACTATGATTTTAAAAACTTCAACACAAAACCCTTAAGGAGTTTCAAAACACATATGAAATAATCCTTTAAGTAGACTCCTAAGACTTCATTAGAATTGTGATTCTAACGGTCACTACCTTCTGTGATGAAAACAGAATGTGCTTTTTCACTCTCTCATTCACATAAAATAAATAAATAATTTGCATTTCTCCATTATGTACAACATAGGATTCAAACAATTAAGTTGTGCTCTAATCTTCAGAACACTACAGGGAGAGAGAGGCTGGAGGAACACACCACTCGCTCCCACCTGCCCTTTCTGCAACCCACAGAAGCACCTGGAAATAAACTACATCTTTAAAGATTAGCCCTACAACTGCCCCTTCACACCCAAACCCCAGAACCACAAGCATTATATGTGACATACCTACATGTACAAGGGAAGTAATAAATGCAGGATAAGGGATGTGATGAGGGGTGTGAATAAAAAAGTAGAGTCTAAGAGATGAATAAGAAACTAGTATGGATGCAGAAAGAGAAGAGCATACCTGAGCAAAGTAGAGCAAAATAAAAACTAAATGAAAACGCCAGAAAAGAACTCAGTAACTGTCGTACTCGAGATGACAAAAACACATGCTCTCCTAATGACGCTTTTCTAATTGCTGCAGCCACCAAAAACATGTTTAGATCAGATGAAACTTTCACTGAAAGTGGAATATTTTCCTTAATAAGGCTGACAGCTGCATACTGACCCTAGTAGATAAAGGTAGCCTGTGGTTCAGTAAGCATCAACAGAAAGATTTTTTTCCACAACTCCCAGGAAGCATTTAGTTGAGTCCGATACTATTTACTTTGCAGTTATAACGAAGCGCTGATAGAAGGAAAACATGCAACTTAGTTTCACAAGCATAAGCTGGCTTGTACAGTTTGCAGAGATAAGAAAAAAAAAAACTTTCTAACAAGTATTATCTGAAGGAAATAAATTCTGTATTTAGTTCTAGAGGACAATGAAAATCCTTAGTGTGTATGTAAAAACGCATCACTTTCTACTGGTTTCAGATCACTCAAAGTACACTGCAACACCACTACACTAGCACTAGCCAGTGACGACTGAGAAAGTCTCAGATAATTATCTATTCTGCACTTCTTCTAGTGGAAACTTCACGGAATTTAACCACCACCTCAGACTTTCAAAATGAGTACTACAGTCTCCACACTTCTCCCTCATACAATACTTCCTCAGAACAGATTTTAGCTAGAGAAGAAAGTCCACGAGAAATCTCTGTGTCAATGAATCTCTATCATCTGACAAAGAGATCTTAAAGGTGCTGAAAAAGCTCTTCTTTGCTTCTGACACTGAACGTTGTTGGTGGGAATACGGAGCCAGTCACGTCTGCCCTCAGAAAGTCTGCACACAGAACTACAACTTCTTCCTTATCCCCACAACAGCTGAGACCAGCAGATGAAGGGCTGCAAAAGAACGACCCCAACCTGCCCACTCCGCAAACAACTCCCATCAACATACTCAAGAGAATGCAGCATCTGATTTCCAGAAAGCCATTACATATAGCTCACACAAAAATAAGCGTAATGAAGAGAACAAGGCTGGTTCTTTTCACTTGCCACTCCCCTCTAAGAAATTCTCACATGCCATTAGAAATTCTCATGTGCTATCAAGGGCTTTCAAGTCCTCCAGAAAGAAAACAACAAATATGAGTAACTGTAACATCTAAAACCACTGACACAGAACAACTATGGCTCTTAATAATTACCTGCTTTCTGTGAATAGATCTTTCTTTGATGTTTAACGAATCCTTTCAAATTCCTGCCCCCCACCTTCACATTCCTAATGAAGTGGGGAAGTGTCAGTATTCGCTGATGTAAGTGAAACTGCAACACGGTGATGCCAGTGTCTGATCAGGTACAGCTTTCAGCTTAGATTCTTCTGGTCCTGTATTACCTTGGAGATTTACTGAATGGAGTCTGGATTACATTTTAAGAAGCTGAATACGACTGTCACTTTCCCAAACACATCAGCACCATTTTGAGACCGTTTTAACATGAGTGCAGAGGTTAGTTAACTCATTGAATTCATCACAGAACAACTGATAAATTCATAGATGACAGAGAATTTCAGAATTTTACCTCAAAACTCTTCAGTACACCATTCAACCACCTACTGTATGGAAAATACTTTTTAACAAATTTTGTAACTGATGGCTTGATAAGTAATTTTCTTTTACAGAACAAAAAGAGCCCGATATTTTCGGGTTTACCTCCAGGAAGTTCTCACAAAGCTATTTGATAAAAGTCTACCAATACATGAAACAAATCACATATTTTGAGTTACTTAAAGGCAAAAGCTGAGGTTTCAAGTTCATCACACAGCCCGTGAACAACCACCTATTTCTACTGAAGTAGTAACTATTACAGTATTTATATTTTTTTTTTTTTAGACTAAGGTTTCCTAAGTTTTTGAAAAGCAGAACTGAGCCAGCTGCCCCGCAGAATGAACAACCAGAAGCAAACCAACCACCAGGCCGAGGACACAGGGCGGGTATTTTCCAACCCCTGCACTAGCTGCTGCAACAGCTCACCAGCGCTTTATCGAATTTTAACTAACGCCCATTGATCACACAGACTAAAGTAGCTGAGCTGGGTTTTATCCTCCTAGAAAGGGCAATAGTGTAGGGTTTTTTTCTGAAAAAAAAAAAAAGAAAATAAAGAAGTGCGAAGAAGCAGAAGAAGTGAACAAGCTGCGGAGTGCAACATTCGTGCAGAACCGCTTTCTGCGTGTGAGAAACCCCCTGGAGGCATCGCACCTCCCCTCCTCAAGCACCGCGGGCACCCCAGGGCCAGGCCCGGGCCCGGCCCCACCTCGCTCCTCCGGGCCAAG
>NW_009698988.1:0-676 GCF_000703405.1 Apaloderma vittatum | reverse complement strand
CATCTCCATCCATTGCGTGTCCTCAATGTTGACCCTTCGTGACCTTGGGGGACCCCAAAAGTAGCTTTTGGGGACATCCCCATCTGTTGGGTGTTCTCAACGTTGACCTTGATGTCCCCAAGGCGGCCTTTTGGGACATCCTCATCTGTTGGGTGTCCTCGATGTTGACCTTAAGGGACCCCAAGGTGGCTCTTGGGGACATCTCCATCCATTGAGTGTTCTTAACGTTGACCCTTCATGACCTTGGGGGACGCCCCAAGGTGGCCTTTTGGGTCATCTCCATCTCTTGGGTGTCCTCAGTGTTGACCTTGGGGGACCCCAAAGTGGCTTTTGGGGACACCCTCATCCGTTGGGTTTCCTCAATGTTGACCTTGAGGACTCCAAAGTGGCTTTTGGGGACATTCTCACCTCTTGAGAGTCCTCGACATTGACCTTTCATGACCAAAGTGGCTCTTGGGGACATCCTCATCTGTTGAGTGTCCCCAATGTTGACCTTGAGGTCCACAAAGTGGCTTTTGGGGACATCCCCATCTATTGGGTGTCCTTAACGTTGACCTTGAGGTCCCCAAAGTGGCTTTTGGGGACATTCTCACCTCTTGAGAGTCCTCAACGTTGACCCTTCATGACCTTGAGGGTCCCCAAGGCGGCTCTTGGGGACATCTCCGTTCATTGGGTG
>NW_009698987.1:507-1186 GCF_000703405.1 Apaloderma vittatum | reverse complement strand
CCTTGAGGCCTTTGTGGGACCCCCAAGAGTTTGAGGGGGAGCCCGGAGCTGTAGGGACCCCCGAGGACCTTGAGGTCCCTTGTAGGACTTCCAAGGGTCTTCCAACGCTGTAGGAACCCCCCGCTAAGAGTTCGGGGGATCCTCAAGGAGCTTGAGGGTCCCCCAATCCCGTAGACGCCTTGAAGGACCCCCAAGGATCTCAAGGGTCCTCCAGAGCTGTAGACCCCCGAGAACGTTGAAGGTCCTCCAGTAGTGTAGTCCCCCAAGAACGTTGAAGGTTCTCCAACGCCGTAGGCCCCCGAGGACCTTGAAGGTCTTCCAACGCCGTAGAGCTCCAAGGACCTCAAGGGTCCTCCAGCGCTGTAGACCCCCAAGAACGTTGAAGGTCCTCCAATAGTGTAGACCCCTGAGAATGTTGAAGGTTCTCCAACGGTGAAGACCCCCGAGGACCTTGAAGGACCCCCAAGAACGTTGAAGGTTCTCCAACGCCGTAGGCCCCCGAGGACCTTGAAGGTCTTCCAACGCCGTAGAGCTCCAAGGACCTCAAGGGTCCTCCAGCGCTGTAGACCCCCAAGAACGTTGAAGGTCCTCCAATAGTGTAGACCCCTGAGAATGTTGAAGGTTCTCCAACGGTGAAGACCCCCGAGGACCTTGAAGGACTTCCAACGCCGTAGAGCTC
>NW_009698987.1:0-284 GCF_000703405.1 Apaloderma vittatum | reverse complement strand
GGAGAACGTTGAAGGTTCTCCAGCACCGTAGACCTGCAAAGACCTCAAAGGTCCTCCAATGCTCTAGACCTGCAAGGACCTCAGGGGTCCTCCAATGCTCTAGTTCTCCAAGGACCTTTAAGGTCCTCCAAGACCGTAGACCCTCAAGACCTCAAGGATCCTCCATCACTGTAAAGCCCCCAAAACTTTGAAGGTCTTCCAATGCTGTAGACCGCCAAGAACCTTGAAGATTCTCCAACACTGTAGACCCTCAAGAACCTTGAGTGGCCTCCAATAGTGTAGAC
>NW_009698986.1:675-1785 GCF_000703405.1 Apaloderma vittatum | reverse complement strand
TGTGACACCTTCATGACAACCAGGGCATCCAGCCAAGCCCACATTGGTTTAAGGCATGTCCTGCTTGACTGACCTGATCTCATTTATGACAAGATGACACACTTATTTGATGAGGGAAAGGTTGTGGACATTGTCTACATGGAGTTTAGAAATACCTTTGACATAATTTCCCACAGCATTCTCTTGCAGAAACTGACTTCTCAAGGCTTGGACAGGTGTACTCTTTGCTGGATGAAAAGCTGGTTGCATGGCTGGACCTGAACAGAGTGGTGTTGAATGGAGTTCAGTCCAATTGGCAGCAGGTCACAAGGCTATTCTCCCATTATGTTTATAGATCTAAGGAATCACATTTCAAAACAAACTTCACAGAGTCCGAGTGACTTTCTTAGTGGAATTATATCAGACCAGCACATTCTTTTGAAATAACTCTCTTGGCACACTTGAATTCATCTCCTCTGGTCCCATGGACTGGGAAGAACATTGTATGCTCAAGGAACCCCTGGCTTGATCTCTGTTCTTTCCTTTTTGTTCCGTTTTCCCATCCTTGGTCCTGCCTCACAACACCAAGGACTGGGAGACTTTGCTGGGTGTAGCAGGGGTACAGAGGACATGGGCTCTCTCAGATCTGTCTACACCTCATCATAACTGGGCTTTGCGGATGAAGATATGGGAAGGGCTCTTCCCACAGTTGGTACAAGAGCGCTGATGGCTAAAAAGGCCTATGCGGGGTAGGCAAGTCTGGTTGCAAAAGGCACAGTGGAAAGTTTCGTTAGGCGGTAAAATTCCTGAAAGGTGTCTTTCAGTTTTGGCTTTTCTTGACCAATAGATTGTGTAGCCGACACCGTGTTCTTTGAGGCTGCCTTCCTCATGGAGACAAACTTCACTGAGAACAGCAATGTTGATGTCATGTCATGATAGTTCATGGAAAATTAGAGCAGAATGACACTCAGGATATCTACTATCCGCAGTATCATACATAATTCTAAGTTCCAACATGCGAGTGTCAATCTGGACACACCTTAGGAGGCAGGTGTATGCCTTTGTCTCTTTGTGTTTGTTCGACCTCATCAGAAGATGCCCGTTGGCTGTGGTTAGTCAACCGGGTGGAGG
>NW_009698986.1:0-265 GCF_000703405.1 Apaloderma vittatum | reverse complement strand
ATGGACTTATTAAGCTAAACGAGGTCCATCTGCCCGGGTTTGGAGTTAGAGTTGTCCTTCTCCTAGGATGGTTGGCGGGAGGCTAGCAAGCCCATCCTACCCGTGGACACACTTAGTCTGACCCTTCAGTTGAGACCTGACTGGCATGGCAGAACCTATCAATCAGAGACATATGCTACCGCCAGCATGGCTCTCAACCTCGCAAGGGTGTGCAAGCATCTCCCTTGCTACAAGGGGGTGCCTACACCTACTCTTAGGGAATTTA
>NW_009698985.1:0-1330 GCF_000703405.1 Apaloderma vittatum | reverse complement strand
GAGGCCGTTTGGGGCTGCTGGGAGCGGTTTTGGGTCCTATCGGGGCAGGTTTGGGGGGATCTGAGGCAGCCGGGAGGTGGATTCGAGGGGATCCCCCAACCCCTCGCTCTCTATGCTTCAGCCTCCTCGCCCTACCCCGGCCCCGTCAACCAAATTTATTGATTTTTGGGTTTTTTCCAGACACCTCGGACCTGCACTTCCGCGCCAGCAAGGACCGCTATGGGGGGCAGCCGCTCTTCTTCGAGAAGTTCCCCTCGCTCTGGTCGGGCGCCCGCAGCACCCACGGCGTCACCAAGGGCAAAGTCTGCTTTGAGGCCAAGGTCGGGGATTTTGGGGCCGTTTTAGGGCTTTCTGGCACTTTTGGAGACCTTTTCTCCCCTTACTTGAGGCATTCTCCTGCCATTTTTTGCCCCTTTCCTTTTTCCCGCCTTTTTTGCAGTTCTCTCTCTTTTAGTTTTGTTCATTTCCCTCCATTTTTGGGTCCTTTCATGTTGTTCCGGGGCACTTCCTCTTATTTTTTACCTCTTTTTTGTCTCATTTTGAGCCCTTTCCTGCCCTTTTGGGCCCTTGGGGTGGTTTTGGGCGCTTTTGAGGCAATTTCAGGCACATTTTAGGGTGATTTCAAGGATGTTTGAGGTGGTTTGAGGCACATTTGGGGCCATTTGAGGCATTTTAGGGTGATTTCAAGGATGTTTGAGGTGGTTTGAGGCACATTTGGGGCCATTTGAGGCACATTTGGGGCCATTTGAGGCACATTTGGGGCATTTTGCGGGTACAGGGAGTATCTGGGGGGTTGGGCAATTTCGGGCACATTTTAGGATGATTTTGAGGATGTTTGAGGTGATTTCAGGCACATTTGGGGCAATTTCAGACACAATTGGAACGGTTTGAGGCACTTTTGGGGGTACAGGGAGTATCGGGGGGGGGGTTGGGCACTTTTGGGGCAATTTCAGGCAAATTTTAGGATGATTTTGAGGAGGTTTGAGGCACATTTGGGGCAATTTCAGACACAGTTGGGTTGATTTGAGGCACTTTTGGGGGTACAGGGAGTATTTATGGGGGTTTTGGGCACTTTTGGGGCAAATTTGGGCAAATTTTAGGACGATTTCAAGGACTTTTGAGGTGGTTTGAGGCACATTTGAGGCACATTTGAGGTGCATTTGGGGTACAGGGAGTATCTGGGGCGTTTGGGCACTTTTGGGGCAATTTTCGCCAAATTTTAGGGTGATTTTGAGGACATTTGAGGCAGTTTTGGGCACATTTGAGGCAATATTTGGGGTGGTTTGGGGCACATTTGTGGTATTTTGGGGTACAGGGAGTATCTGCAGGC
>NW_009698984.1:0-13855 GCF_000703405.1 Apaloderma vittatum | reverse complement strand
CACTGTTGGCCTCGGTGGGCTTAAAGATCTTTTCCTGCCACTGCCAAGGCTACCTTACAGATCTTTAAGGGATAAAAGCGCCCTGCTAATGTTGTACAAGATGTCAATTTCCCAGACCTAAGTGTATAATAGAATATAACGCTGCTTTTTCTGCTGCGCAGGCAGTCAGTCAGTTATATACCACTTACTGTCGCGTTCAGTTGTTTCTTTTTTACAAAGTAAGAACTTGTGGATTCTTACCTGCAGGAGCACAGGCAATGACTCAGCTTCGCCTCGGGTGCGTTAGAAGTCTGTTTTCTTAAGATCATGGTCGTGAGGAGTCAGAGTTTGAGCCAACTTTGCAATGGGGCTGATGGATCATCTCCGGCTCTTCTGCAGAGCCCTGTTAATTTGGGGCTGGTTTCTGCTCTCCTGGCTCAAGGGAACACATACAGTTAAATTACTCGGGAATGAAGTACCATAGAGCTGGCAAAGCGCTGCAGGGCTCAGTTCACTGGCTGTGCCGGTGGGTGCGATCAAGTTGGATTTACAACACAAACCACTTTTACCGTTTTCATTTGAAAAGTGATGGGAAGTCAAAAGCAAACACAAAGTCACCAGGCAAAGGCGGCCGAGAAGAACAGAGCAAAGATTAGATTTCCAGAACATGGCTAGCTGCTCTCTGTTCACTTCTGCTTGACACAACCTAAAAAACATGACTGGAAGGATTTTTTTATCAGAAGAACACTTGCCTTTTGAGGACAGACTCTAGTAACGATGTTAAAGCTGTACAGAAACTTGTGCAGTAAGCTGATTTTCTACTTTAATGAGTAGTTTTAAAAATTGAACTTGTATCTACACATTTAAAAGCTGCCTTCCTGAGCCTGATTCCTTGTCGCTGTATTTCACAAAGATATAGAATCATAGAACCATAGAGCGGTTTGGGTTGGAAGGGACCTCAAAGACCATCCACTTCCAACCTCCTGCCACAGGCAGGGACCCCTCCCACCAGACCGTGTCACCCAAAGCCCTGTCCAGCCTGGTCTTGAATGCAGCTCATTAGTTGCTGATCAACTGTATGTCGTTAAAAAAACCAACAAAACACAGTGCAGCCATTTTCAGCCTTGATTAAAACCTCAATTGCTTTAAAACACATTAATTTCTCCCTGCTTTCTGCTCCTATTCATTATAGGTAGGGCTGCGGAAAAGCCACGCTAACCACAAGGAAGAGGAGACCTGTTTTATAGGGAGTAAGAGACCATTAGCACAGAACCACTCCCAAACCAAGTGCCTTCAGAGTGTCCTGAAGGAAGTGGAACTCCTCCGGAGCTCCAGGGATGGGCAAATTGAAGAAGCAATTAGGTTCAATCAAGAGCTGGAAAGAGAGCTGAAGAGCTCTCGGGAAGCTCTGGCCAACCTCGAAGACTGCAACCGTGTCCTGAGGAGGGAGCAAGCAGAAATGAGGAAGAAGGTTGAAGAGGCGAGACACGCCGTCCTTAACAGTCTCGGCAAAGTGAAGGAGCTGGAAGTGAAAGCTAATGAAGTGCCGCACCTGCAGGTGCACATTCAGCAGCTGGAATCGGAACTGCAGCGCTACAGGTAAGCGTGAGTCGGTCCAAAAAATATCTGTAAAATCACAGCACTGGAACATGTGCTCCAAATCCATCTTCTAAAGTAGAGCCAGAGGGAAATTAGAAGCTACTTATCGTTTTTTTCGGTAGGGGTCCGTAACAGAGCTGGGCACGCATTCAGCGGGAGATGGGCCAGAATAAGGCTGCTGATCTTCAGAGAAGCTGCTCCTAAGGCAGGCGGCAATAGGACTCGGTGCAGCAATGCTGCAAGAAAGCCTCAAAAGAAACTGCTGACAGTCCTTCAGAATCTGTTCCCAAGACATTTATTTTTTTTCTCACCTTATCTCGCCAATCCCGATTTGGTAATTTCCTGCTAGTGAGGTCAAAGCCAGCTGTAATCAGACAGTGGGCACTCTGCTTCTTAGGGAAGCTCTTCAGCTTATCCCAGTTGGAGAAAAACACACGAGGCCAACGTCTGGCCATCAGTTTGTTTAAAACTGCTGGCCAGATGTTGGCCTCTCGTGGTTTTCTCCTGTTGCTTTACTGCTTCTTCACTGACACCATGTGCAGTGCTCCGGAAAAGAGAAGTTGAAACACTGTCCTAAAAGCACACAACAATATAGTGCGAGTCTCAAACAATACATGCATCATCCAGCTAAGCCCCACTTGTGCAATAGCATAAATAAATGTTTTCCAAAGTCGGAAAGTTGGTCGCCATTTTAGTAGTTCACTGCTTTTGTTGCTTTTTTTATCTCAGATAAAACTAGGAGTCATTAAGGGCTAGGGATTTATCCCACATTTCAGACTGACCTATGGAGTAAAATCTTGTTTATATTTTTACTGACTCAAAGTAAAGTTAATATTTTTTTTTTCTTAACTGCACTAAACCTAATATTTTAATACATTATCTATTCTGAACTCCTCGTCTCTTCCTAAACTTGCACTTCCTCTGTTTGCTTATAAGAAGAATTCGTAGGGAGTTATTTGTAGCATCGTGGCTGTTGTACTGTTTTATGAAGTGAGGAAATTCTAAAAATACCCATCTTACCCAGTGCCTTTGTGTGAGCGTTGTGTACGTTAATACCTGCGTGGCTGCAGAAGATAAAAGCATTTATTTAAACATCTGTAGGATTTTAAAGACGCTGTGAGGGCACGTGATAGAGGGATATTTGGATGAACGATACAACTTCTGGTGCTAAAAGAGATCACACGACCTGCCTAGTCTGTCCAGTTCTCCCTGGCTTGAGCCTGAAAGGCTTAAGATGAGTTCTTGTCCTACAGAATTGCTTTTCCAGCGTATGATGAGGGATAAAAAAGTGCCTTTAAACAGGTAGAGCTGAACTAGTTAAAGACAATGAGAACTGTCAGGTGGGGCTTGCAGAGCCAGAGCTTTTATGGGTTATATCAAAATGAGCAGTGTGAGCTGAAAAATGTAAATGATGTGGTCTTTGTAAGATAATCTTCAGCTCTAACATTTATTTTTAAATGATGTCCAGAAGATGGGCAAGCGAGGGAGCGCGGAGCTCTGTGTGACCACGGCGAGAGCTGGATGCCCGCACAGCTGTGTCTGCCCAATGCAGCCATCGATCTCTGCCCGACGCAGAGAAGCGGGTGGGATTTGAGTGCGCTGCAGTGAGCGTTTAAGACTGCAGAGAATGTCTTCTAAGAATTGCCCTGAAGCTGGTTGTACAACACAGTTTTACTCCAGCCAAAATCTAGTTTCTCCCAGAGAGGATCATGTTCAAGAATGAGATCAGTCTATAAGCTTTGCACGCTTTACTTTATGAAGTAAAGAAAATGATTTCTTTTTTTAAGTTCAGGTTTGCAGAGCTACTGAAGCATCTAAACCCCACTTCTAGACCATCATTTTATACCAGTCTTGCTATCATTAAGACCTGGAATCACAACAATGATCTTAAATTACAATCTTTAACCCAGGAAACAACACAGTTGGCATCTATTCAGGAGAGTGTTTAAGGATCTGCAAGTGATTAAATGTTTCCCCAAATTGGGATACCTAGCTGGAATTGCCTTTTCTGCCCATGGATTCATATTCCTACAAATAAAGTGCAGAATGTCTTTACCACATCTCTGGTAAATCCTAGCGAACTGAAGTGTGCATGACTTAAACAAGAACTTTTTCTGAGTACACAAGTTCGTGTATCGGGGTTTGAACTGTCCCTGTCTTGCTATTAGGTTACTAAGCCCGAATAGTTTATAGATACTCCTTGTCTGAAGGTGCACATCCTAATCTTCACTGGATGCACGTGTCAGGTTTTTGTCCCTTTTCTCTACCGTTAGAAATTTGTACTGTCTTTTATTTTTTAATCCCTGTCAATTTAATGAGTCAGCTTATATACATTAAAGCTGGATTTCGAGAAGTTCCTTACTGAGAAGCATGAGTTAGATTCATTTCAGAGGAACAAGATGTCAAAAGAAATTTTAAGTTCATTTTATGTATTATATAAAAAATTGCATTGTTTACAATCTCATTATACAGCAGAGTTTAGGAAGTTATGCAAGTCCCATTTTTATGCACTGCTGCCCAGAGAATTATTCTCATTTTTCACTGGTGCACCTGATTTCATTTTTCCACTTGTTAGGACTGAACCTCAGCTTCTCCGTTTTTGGCTCGCTCTTCCAGTTTCTTGAGACGATATTGGGACTGGCCTCCAAATTGCGGTTGTTCCCTCCCAGCCTGGTGTCAAATGCACAGATGTAATTCCTCTTTCCAATCTGGAAGCCTAAATGAACGTATGGCTGCGTCCCAGGACGGATTCTGGTGACCTCCACCTGATATACTCCCTTTATCCGAGAGCAAATCATTAACAGCTGCTTCCTAAACTCAGTTTTTCACCCTCTGTAAGTTGTGCTCCAGCTCAAGGTGACACCATCCATGTGTTCTAATATAGTCCTGTGATTTATAAGTATTGTTTGTAAGAGTGGCACATATAAAAATGTTGCTGCAATAAAAAAGTGACACATCTACTGGTTCTTTTTATCCACTCGACCATTTTCCCTGTCAGAAAAGGGAATTAGGTTGGTTTGACATGAATTGTTCTTGCCAAGTGTAAGTTGGCTCTTTTTTCTAGGCTACATTGTAGGTGGCTTAGAAAGCAATTACTTAATAAAGTTTACAGTTTGTGGGGGTTTTTTTTGAGGGAATAACAGAATTTAACAACCTTTTTTTTGAACCCAGCATAACAAATTAAAAGAAAAATCATTTAGGATTGAAAGAGATTTCCTAATGGGCATGTTCCCAGAGGTTTTATGTTGCTGTGTTAGGCAGCAGCACGGTAATTACACAGGTCAGTGAAAGGGGCCGTAAGATAACAAAAATGTTTCCCATATGCATGGTCTGTCTCCCAAATTACTTAATTATCCATCAGCGTTTGTATGTGTTAATGAGTAAGGACCCTTTTTACCTGGAGGGCAGAGGGGCTTGCTTTCTTGCCTCATATTCTCTCATAAATATGAAGATGGAGGCCTCTGGCATAATTTCCTCCATTTATTTCTTTCATCAAGTCATAATTTTTCTAGAAAGTTATGGCTTGAGGGCTTTAGCCTAAATAGGAAATTGCTTTTTATCCTGTACTGGAAATAGTTTTTGGAAATAGTTTTTTTCCTTTGGTTTGAGGAGATAGTGCCCTGATCTTTTCAATAATTTCTCGGGTTATCATTTATTCTGTAAAATCTAACAAGGTGGACCAAACAGATCCAAATTAATAAGCCAAGAATAGGATAGAAATATGGAAATAGTCCTGACTGATACAGAATCTGCTCTGTTAAGGGAGGAAAGCAAAGCCATAGGAGGGAAACACTGATCCGGGGAAGAGGTGCACATAGTAGGTTATTTCCAGTCCCAGTGGTAAGGTGTGTTCCATATTTAGGCATTCTACAACTGTTCTTCTATTGAAAAAAAAGAGACATTAAATAAAGCAAGTCTGGGCAACGCTCTGCTTGACTGCTGTTATCAATACTGACTGCCTGACAGCGAAGCTCATCTTGGCAACGACTTCAGACGGCACAAAAGCTGGGTGGAGGCGGAGGGACGCACCGGCTGGATGGACCCACGGACGATAAATCCGTGGGATTTATCCGTGGGAACAGTCGCAGGCAGGGAACTGAAATAAAATAAAAGGTGACTTCGCAGAGCCTCAGCTGGAAGAGCATTCCAGCAGATTGTTCTAGGGGAACTGATGTCATCCGGTTTGAATGTTCTTGTACCCGACATTTTTCTCTGCTTAGGACTGTAAGAAGTTATATATGTAAGGTAGAAGTCTGCCAAAAAAAAATCATGGAACTTGGAAGTTTTTCGACAAGTTAATTGTAGCGAGTGAATACATTTCCATCATACAGAGCTCGGACTACCTAAGTGTCTCTAGTCATAGAAGAATCCTAAGCTCAGCAAGCAAATCACATTACTGCTCATGTGAACCACTTGAAAGGAACATTAGGATCTGGAAAAAAAAGGGATGATGGGAGGTATTGTTAGAAATGGCAGAGAAACTACAGAACAATTTAATTACATTAACGTGACACTGAAGAAAATGTGTAGCAGGTCTGTGTATGGAAGGGCTAGTTTTGTTTCAAATGCAAGAAGAGTCTTCCAGTTCTTTCTAACATTCATAGTGTTTGCTTCCCATAATAACAGCCAAACAGAATCACAGAATCACAGAATCATTATGGTTGGAAAGGACCTCCAGGGTCATCAAGTCCAACCGTCATCAAGTCAAACCTTCGTTTCAAATCCATTCATATTAATGCGAGTGCCTTTACCCACAGGGACTCGGGTGCTAATTCTGCCTTTGGAAACGCCGCCAGTTCTCTGGCCTTGTTCAGTGCTGGGCTCTTGGTTACACAGCGGTTGTTCTCGGGAGGCCTTCCCTGGTTTCTCTCTAAGTCCTCCTTTCCATCTGCCTTGCCTCACTCGCTGTGTTGAGGGTCAGTCTCCGCGAGCTCAGTAGCGGCGCCACCCACGGCGCGGGCGCTTTCGCCGCTTCCCAGGCTTCCTCCTGGGGCTCTCTGGAGGCACAACCCGCTGTCACAGCACTTGGCAGCCCACACTGCACGGCCCTGCCCGGGGACGGAGGGATTAAAGCGTGCCATGCACCCTGCCACAGGAACAAAAACTTTTTGTCATCTCGGCCATCTGACACAGGCAGCAGCCTTTTGAAGCTGCCTCCTCCTGCCCTTTGGTGCGTAGCTTGAATCGTGCGAACGCCTCCTGTACCAAGCATGTTTTTTTTCCCCAGAAGGCACCCGTCGGGTGTTTCTGCAGCCACTCTCCCTTGAATTAGTTGCAGCCAGCAGCTTGGTGGACCCCCTACCCCCCAGTGACAGCTGTGCACCCCCTCCCTTCATCTGGCTCCTGACGAGCTGCGTCATCTTTCCAAAGAAAATGGACACCTGGTACTGGCCAGGTGGTGCAGCACGTTACCTGTCTTCTCTTCGGCCAGCAAAAATCAATTTGCATACACAAAGATAACTTTAAAGTAAAGAAAAAAACCTACTCCCCCAGCATTTTCAGATGCTTTCACAGGACTGGACGCCATATAAGAGGCTACACCATGAATCATAGAGTCATAGAATCACGGAATCACAGAATGTTGGGGTTGGAAGGGGCCTCTAGAGCTCACCCAGTGCCACCCCCTGCCAGAGCAGGGTCACCCAGGGCAGCCCCACAGGGACGCATACAGGCAGGATGGAAAGCACCTCCTAGGACAAAGCCGCTTTCTTGCTGTCATTGCAAGAACCAAAATCAAACAGAGACAGCTCATAAATAGCTCTCAGCTGCAGCCCTCTGCGTTACTTGGGTGAGCTCCTGTACAGCACCTTTCTGTACCAAACCTGAGCAGGATGGCATTTACTGCCATAAAGGCTTCCCTCCTGCCTGGTGGGCCTAGCTCGCTGGCAATGGGACATTGCTGTTTTGCTCAATTTGTTGACCTCGGAATTGCTTTTATCTTGAAAATCACCCATGTGACAGCTCCCCACACCGGATCCTGCTGCGTACACATATGAGCGCAGCAAAGCCGAGGCACTGGGGTTCTTCTGGGAACGGGGTTCTCAGCTTGACATCATGGGGATCTCTGCATCTCTCTTGACCAGCTGACACCAGTGTAGGGGAGCTGCATGGAGAGAACCATTATTTATTACCAAGAAAACTGGGAGCCAAGAGTTCGCAGCCTCCTGTCGCAAGGTAGTGAGACTGAACCTCGCCAGGGAGCCGGGATGACCGATGGCGTGCTGCTGGCACAGTCACGCACTTGGCCTCTCCTTTGTTTTTTAAGCAAACCCGACCGGTTTGTAGCCACCTCCACGCAAAAGAGCACCTGCAGGAAAAGATCCTCGCCAGGGCACTCCCCTTTTCCCAGGTCCCCAGGCCAGGTCCCGCGGCGCTCTGCTCCTGTGCCCGCCCCTGCTGAATTGATCGGCAGCATTCCTTTGCTTAGAGGAGTAGCGAGAACATTGCTGGGCAATAATTCTTTTAACGAATGGAAGTCTGCTGGACCTCCCCAACAGCTGCTGTGGAGAGCCAGCTGCATTTTAAAAAGTTGCTTTTTCTTAAGGTAAATTTTGTAAGACAAAGTAGTAATACATATCTACAAAGTGTAATGTGTGGTTTAAACTTTGAGCTTTTATATTTACCTCCCCGGATGTCAAAGACATTGACAAAAAAAGTAAAAACACCAGGGGTGAGACCTGGGAGAATACCTAGAAAGTAAAATCAATCGAGTCCATGACTTCACTGGGAACTCTCCATCACGCAAACCCGCAGCCTAGGTTCTTAAACCCCATCCTTAGGAGAGCACAGGCGAGATGGAGGGACTTTAAATACCGTCACGGCACTTTGGGCGTTGCCAGGGATACTCATGTAGAGGGGGAGAGTCCATCTGTGTTTAGAACTGCCGAGTCTCTAAGCCGTTCAGGGGCTGAGCTAAGAAATGTCCCTGACGTTAGGAAATACAATGCAGGCAATTTCTATATGTTCAGTGACACGAGACAGTTATTTAGCAGTTCCGTAAATATTTGCTGGGGTTTGTTCTGTTTGCCTGACTTTTCACCGTGGTCAGAATTCCTGATGAATCACTGGCCATGGTTACTGTACCGTTCTCTTCCCTTCATTCTACATTTTTCCAACTTTACCAGGTTCTCGTCTGCCCGCCCAGCAGAGAGATTAAAATCTATTTGCCTCTCTAGTGCTTGGCTTAGGGCATTCTCTTTGTGATACTCAACGCATTTTCCTGTATTTGCCGGCTTTGCCTGGCAATCTGAATCCCAGCTCATCAGAACTGTGGCCACTGAAGCAATCTAGGACAAACTGCAGTCACCACCTAAGAAAAATGGTGCCCCCAAGCTAGAAAAAAGCTAAAGAATGTCCTACACTCTATGGAAAACTTTGATTAAATGTGTCTGATTTCAAAGCTTCACATTCTGAGATAATCCCAGACTGGAAACACAAACACAGATGGAGATTTTGGAGGGGCAGAAGAAGGGCAGGAGGATCACTTCAGTTCTCCTCTAGCATAGAGGTATTTCCACGATTCCCGATGTGGAATTTGTCTGTGTGCTCAAGTCAAGCAACCTCAAAGGTGTAAGATATATCCTGAGGCTGGCTTTGAGTGTTTTTCACATGGGATCGTTCTTATCTATGAAAGAAGGAATTTTTATACATTTTTACAGCTTGTCATAATGTCCACCTGAAAACCTGACAACTGATAAAAATGAGCAGACATATGAATCCTTAAAGGATCACAAAGTCACAACTCAGCTTCAGAGCCTGCAAACACAAAGCACAGAATGAAGCTTGATCGCTACAGCCTCTGTCTGTATCACAAGATGCTGCCCCTGTTCTGTTCGCTCATGCCATTTCAGATAGGAATGTGCTGTATGGAAAAAAACCAAACTACAAAAAAACCAGTTGGACGACGTCAAATGTAAGCTTTGGGTGTGATGCATCTTTAGAAAATTCCTTCTGTGTAACAAGTAACTTCAGCCTTTGCAGCATCGCGTGAAAACACTTTGAAAATCAGGCATAGAGGCTGTGATTCTGCGGTGCAGTCGCTCTGTGTTTGTGGAAAAAAATGTTCTCCGAAGGGTGCCTGAGCCTCGGGTGCTAATTGCCATCATGTCACACATTGCCCGTTGCAAGAGGAGAGGTGCTGAGTGTTCGGCATCAAGATCACAGTGGAAGGACCTCAAAGCTCTCGGTAAACCCACAGAATGAAATCAGACCCTGCGCTTTGTTTGGCCAAGAGTCGCTTTTCACAGCAGAACGTTTCAGGGGAGGTTTAGGACATCCCATTAATCATAACACTCGAGGATCTGTTACTCACAGCGCATCTCCTCGGCTCTCATTCTCTGTGCCTGACCCCGTCAGACGTCCTTGGTGTTAGTTCACACAGCCTAAAAGTCATCTGGAAGCGCACGCGGTGAGTCAGCCCAGTTTAAAGCAGGACGATGTTGGGTTTAAGCTGAGCTCTCTCGGTTTTCGCGCTGCTGGAGCTGGTAGGTGTGAGTAGCAGAAAGTTACAAGCCAGAAAGCTGAGCAAGCAAAGCAAAGCCAGTGCTTCCAAAAATTGCCAAAAACCAGCATCGCATCCTCATCACCTTGCGTCTCTGCATGCTGCGGAGCTGCACAGCACAAACGCCGCCTCTCTGGAGTCAGTCTGAGTGGTTTTGAAGCACAGATCTCAGATGTTTATGGTGGTTTAATTCAGCGGCTGCCAAATTGGGCACAGGGGAGATGAACAGATGGACCGCTCTCACCTTCAGTGACTGCTCTGATTTAATTTAGACCCAGGCAAAATATTCAGGCTGAATAGTTCACCCTCCAAAAATACAGTTTGGAAAAGAATTTAAATTAGTTGTGTATTTAGGTTACACCAGGCAAGATTTCACATGGGCAAAAATAAAAGGAAAAGTAGAAAAATGCTGGTCTTTTATTTGGATGTTTTCTTGCTGGAGTGTTTTGGTGTTTTTTGAGTGACATTAAATCAGTGTAGCTAGATCGAAAGGCATAAAAAAGAAATAAAACCAAAATAAAGTATTTCATGGTGAAGACACAGTTTCCCTAGATGCAAATAATTTTTTTTCCTCAGATTCCTAATTCAACCAAGCCAAAAAGAAAAAGGAGAAGATTCAAACTGGTGTAAGCAAAAGCTAGGAGAGAATGTGGTCCTTTGTCTGAAAGAGCTGTGTTTCCATTAATGAATGCGCACAGCTCTGCTTAATTCCTAATACTGCCCACAGTCCCCAGAGACAATTAGCAGAGGAAAAAGAATAAGAGAACCAAAAATAGGGATGCTCTGAGCTTCTGTTCTCAGGAAGCCCGTATCTCAGCGCAGCTGGAGCCCTGGCTCTGGTGGGACTGGTTCTGCAGAAGTCTTCTGTGAAATATTAATTACCCACCGTGGGCAGGATGTTCTTGAGTAAATGCACTCACTTTGAAAGAAAAGTGTAGCCAGGGGGTTGGCATCGCTCAGAAAAGTTGTGATTCATCTCCACCCTGCAGAATTATGCACTGGGTCTATTCTTGCTGCTTTTCTCCCCCTACCTGCTCTCTTTGGTTCGGGGCTTTTTTGTTCATCGTGATTTGCAGCTTCCGAATGATGCTTCGAATGCATTTAAAAACCAGGAAACTTTGAAAAGCAAATGCATTTAAAAACCAGGAAACTTTGAAAAGCAAATGCATTTAATTTAGGTAAATATTATACAGTATATGAATGATCTAAGCTTGAATTCAAATCAAATAATCCTGAGAGTTTTGAGGTGTTTAGACCCATAGGTTATGTAGAACAGAGAAGCTGTCAATCACTAAGGCTTGGCACTTGTGTGAAGTACTAAAAATCGTTTGCACTTAACTTGCAGTTCTCCAGCCTTATCAGTTAAGGCTCTGCTTCTGCAAACAGCCCTATCTTGCATCAACAAGTCTTTCTTTTCCTACTTAGGATATGGGTTGCTTATAATCTAAATTACCTCTTTATTAAACGATGTTCTTTTTGTAACAGAAGATTATTAATGCTGGAAAGGTGGCAATTATTCCTTCCTCTTTCAAGCCAAGCAAGCTTTTCTGCGGCTCCGTTTCGTGAGGCATCACCAGGAACCAATTGATGCTTTGCTGGCTCACGTGCTCGAGCCAAACCTTTAATTCTATTAATCTGCATTTACCTGTCATTATATAGAGGCAACAAACAGAAAATAGCCCCTAAACAAAGCAGAGCCAACAAAAGACACCCTGAGCCCTCCAGTTGATCGTGTGGGTCCAGGCAGAGCTGAACCGGCGATTTCTTCCATTCCTGTGGCTCCATAAAGAAAGAAAAGGCCAGGGTGAGCCAGAGCGGGGAAAGAAAGAGCAGCGCTGCTCATCACCATGAAAAAGGAGCTGTCAACGCGTCACTTTCTTTCACCCTCCCTCCCTCGCCAGCCTTTTGGTGACCCAGGGAATGGCAGCTTAAATCAAACAGTCGGGCTGAAGGATAAAAGCGCAGGGTCTGTGCCCAACAAAGCAGGAGGCAGCGGTGAGAAGGGGCAGCCGGGTTCCTTGAGTTCCTTACGACGCTGCTCCAGCAGCCGTGGTGGGAAGACAGACCCCCCTCGCCTTTTGCATCTCACACCTAGCCCTGGGAGGGTCCTGCGGGCAGAAAATGACCTGCATGGGGCAGGGGGCAGCTGGCTTTGGGCAGAGGGATGAGCAGGACATCGGGTCAGGAGGAGTGGAGCGGCCGTCGGGCAGGCATCGCAAAGCGCTGGTTCAAATCCAGGTTTGGATCCCGCGATGAGAAGGGCTGAATTTGCAGGGAAGTTCTGTGCTGGAGGGAGCATGGTCCGACAGCTCGCAGGAGACGAGATGAGTGTCACCCGGGAGAGCTGCTGAAATACAGAAAGAAAACCCATGCGCTGTGTGGTTTTTAAAAGCAGCCTTATGAATTATCCATCAGGTCACTTTCGGGCATTTATTATTTTTGGTGAAGTTAAGCAAACCACTGCTTCTGCAAGTTTCTTTTGTGTTTAACCAAGCTTAAAATAAAGCATCTTTTCAGAGACAGAACCCCTCCCAGGACCCTGGGAACGTATGCTTCTTTGCCACGCTTAGGAAAATGCTAGATTTTTTTCTATCACTTCATAAATGAAACTGTAAAACCACAATCCGACCCAAAATATAATGTACAAAGTGGCGGGTCAGAGGTGAGTGCTATTAAACAGGTGTGAAAGAGTTTATGTGTATCCTTCAGTTTAAAGGGTTGTTTTTTGCCCCCTCAGTTAAACAAACGTATCCTGCATGCACTGTTAATGTACTTAGTGGATGATAC
Organism: Apaloderma vittatum; assembly: GCF_000703405.1. Lineage (NCBI taxonomy): Eukaryota > Metazoa > Chordata > Aves > Trogoniformes > Trogonidae > Apaloderma > Apaloderma vittatum. The sequence continues at coordinate 990 of NW_009698984.1, read as the reverse complement.
GCATTATAGATTCTCCATTTTTAAATGATTAATTTGTGTTTTAAAAAAAATGGTACCCTCCTACACATTAAAACCCATGTTATATCAAGATACTTCTCTCATTAAAATCACTGCAGCTCAGAGGTGAGTCTGAATTAATTTCTGCAGTTAAAAGCAGTAAATTCTAACTCAGTAATTTGGTTCATATCTGAAGTAAAAGTGCATTCACATTACAAAGCTTGGATTCAGGTCAGAGTATCCACTCTCTGAGGGGCAGCTGGCTACGTAACTTCGGTTTTGTCCTAATTCTAGCCAGGATCCTAATTCTAACCAGGATCCACAGTCTGCCTTGGTTAGGACATGAAAATATCTTTTGTTTGGTTTACATTTTAACTGGAGTAATATGCTTTATACCACGTGGTAAGGAAAGCTAGATTAGTGTGATTAGAGAAAGTAAAGAAAAAGCCAATTTTTAAATCCCTCCATTAACCAAGGTGTTAAAGCCCAAGATTAGCTGTGAAGAAATGCAGAATAGTCGTAGGATGCTGTGGGATGGGATGACGGCAGGCGATACTTACCGTGTTAATGAAAACTCATGTACTTTGGCAGGAAAAAAGAAAAAATAGATAAAAACCAACCCCAAACAACAGTTCCAGCTTCAGTGGAATGGATACAGTGATGGAGTCTGAGCTTCTTTTAACAGCTCAGGAATTACATCCTTGAGCTTTGTAGCTCTAGGAATGTATCTGTTTAGTTGCTGAGCTGCGGTTAGGAAAGCAAATAAAATATTTATTAGGAAAGGAATAGAGAACAACACAAAGAAAACTATTACGGGCATTCGTAGAACACCTGTATCAGAAAGCAGGAAATTAGGATCCTGCCACCTAAACCAGAATAAATCAAAAAAACCCCACCTAAACGAGAATAAACCGGGAAAGATGGGTTAAAGGTCTAAACGATTTCCACCGAGATGGAGAGGATGAACAGGGAGGAACTGTTTGGCCTCTGCTG
>NW_009698983.1:0-8132 GCF_000703405.1 Apaloderma vittatum | reverse complement strand
CTCCCCGCCCCAACTTCTACGGGAAGTTCGCCGTGAAAAGCGTTTTTGCCGTTCCCTACCGGCATTCCGGCACGGCCGCCTCGTACTCCGCCTCGCACCCGGTAAAGCGGCGCCCGGGACCTCCCCGGAGAGCCCCGACGGGCGGTTCGGAGCTCGGTACCGCGGCGGCGTTCGGGAGCACGGAAACCGGGCAGCTCCTGCCGCGCGCCTGCGAGTCTTTAAGAGCTTTTTTCAGACCTTTTGGACGTGGCCTCGTGCCTCGAACCCGTCCGGCGCTCGCGCTTGATGTTCCAGCCTCGTTTCTTAATTCGTCAGCCTTTTCTACATCCGAAGAAACGTCTTTATTTTTTTCCCTGGGGTCGCAGGAGATCTCAGAGTTCCGATAACTTGGAAAACACAAGTGTGCTTTGCGCCTGCTTAACTAAAACCCGTCTTTCCTGTGTTTCGCAGGCTCAGAATGAGTTTTAATAGTGGTTATTTGCACTAATGATAAAAAGGAGCGCTTACATTTGTAACGCTAAAATGATGCAAAACTGGAAAAGAGCTTGTTCAGGTGCGATTTTAAAAAAATTCTCAAAGGTGTCTTGAGCTGTGCGTGGATTTTTAATCTCCCGCCCTGTCCGGAGGAATCAAAACCACTTTGTGCACTGAAATGTAGTGTAAGGACAACTCCAGATCCTTGTGTTTCTTCTCAGACTTGTAATTTTTATATTAACTGGTCATGCTAAGAGGTGTATAAGCAAGTGGGAAATGTCCAACTTATTTCAGTACAGCTCTAGCTGCTCTTCAGTCTTCTGGTATTAATTTGTAATTATTTTTTAAAATGCAGTTTCAAAGAGCTATACATTGTTCTAAAATATTGTGCTGTTAACGTTCTATAATAAAATGGTGCCTTATGTTAATATAATAATTTTAAAGCACCTGTAAAAATTCCTTCATCACATCTAAGTGTCTTGGCAGCCTAGTCTCAGCTCGTGCTGGGTCTCTGGGAACAGAAAACTGCTTTTTTGGGTCTTTCCTTCCCTGCCCAGGTGAAGTTAGCAGTTTTTCAGGCTGGTGCACTCTTTGCAGAAGGAAGCTGCGCTTCCTCACCCCAAAGTATCTCCTCCTCATCCCTCCTGCCCACCCCTCCTCGTTAAGATACTTGGTCTCGGTGGGGAGTTGTTTGCCAAGCATTGGTGTGATCGTTCACCCAATAAAAGGGCAGCAATTTGCTAAACTTTGGGGGAACTCAGGGTGGGTTTGGTTGTTTTTGCAGGCAGAGTGGGGAAGGAGTATTGCTTTCGCCCTCTAGCCCAGATTGGGGCGGGGGACGCACCATCCGCACAGGCTCCTGGCGCAAGCCGAGAGCGTTGCGTTGGAGTTGGCAGACGGATCATTTACGTTTCCAGGATTTATGAATCGTTTTCTGTCCAGATTGCTGTTCTGGTCTTCTCCAGCATTGGAAAGCTTTTATGGCTGTTAATGCTGGAACAGAGAAGAGAGTCCTGCAATAGCTGTCATGTCAGCCTGGTAGGGCAGGGATAGCGCTTTTGGGGACACGCTGCTTTTTTTCTTTCAACTTCTGTGGGCTCTTGTCTCTATTTTAAAATAATTAAATAAAAGTACTTTGATAATTCTCTCTGTGCTCGTGTTCCGTCTGCCTTGTGGCGGGTGCTGGCACGTAACCTGTGGGCCGTCACTGTCTCACCTTGCGGAAAACTCCCTGAACTGCTCTCAAAGCTTTAGTTTTCCAGCACCTTTTTTTTTTTTTTTTTTTTTGGAGGGGGCTGCATGGCACCATGTGAAAGCAAATAAATAAATAAATGCCAGCGATTGCTGAACAAGCTGGGTCACGTTCTGGAAGTCGTGCGGCTGGGCTAGCACAAAGCAGCGCTGCCCAAACCCGAGCCGCCTGCTTTCCAGCAGGCACTGTGAGACAGACAGACAGCCAGACAGCATCGAAATCCTGTGGGGGACTTGTCCTACGGGCTCTGGGGTTGGATCAGCTTCTCCAGGTTCCGGAGCCTTAGCTGAGACTTAAGGCTCGCTGCTCCTGAGTTTTAAGTGCTCTCTCCCTCAAAAGGAGGGAGCCCCTGCGCACGTTAAATACGTCGTCCGCAGCCGTGCCACTTCCCTGCTCTTTCTGGAGGCCGAAATCCTCTCTGGCAGCACTTTCACAGCTTGTTGCTGAAGGTGGGGTTTCACCGTAGGTGTGTTGGGGTTCCGACAGGTGCTGAGGCAGCAGACCTTCCTGCTTTGCCTTACTCCTCTTCTCTGTTCGCCTTTTTGGTTTTGATTCTGACACCTGTTTAACAGCTGATTGCTAATGCGGAAAGACCCTGTTTATCTGATTGGAAAAGCTCAAATTAAAAAAAAAAAATCAATATTCATTTCTGGCTGCACAGATTTTTGAGATCTTGGTTGGTAAAGAACTAGGGAGCAGAGCCCTCACAGGAGAGGCAGTTTGGGAGGGAAGAGGAGAGTACCCAGGCTCTCTTGCTCCCCTGGAGGACGAGCAGGCGGGACTTGGGGCCAGACATGAGGAGGGAACCCTGTGATGCTTCAGTCTCTGCATCCAGCCGTGTCCCTGCTTTGTTCCTTCTCCTTCTGTGTCAGTGCTGCCGCTTCGCTCCTCTCTGCTGTACCCAAGGGAAAGGGATTCGCTCCACTTAGGTTTATTGGTCCCACTGGCCTGCATGAGGCAGATGGATGGGGAAAGCCTCTGGTGGAGTTGGCAGGGTAGAACTGCATAATTCTAGTGGTGTTACTGTCATGCAACATATTTTTTAAAAAAAAAAATTTCTTTTTCTTGCTTTGCCAGCTAAGGATCCTGGGTGCATTTGTGGTATGTCTGCCTGATGGACCCAACCTGTAGCACTAAGCGAAGCTGGTGAGCTGGGAGGTGGCCCGGGTGGGAAGAGTGGAGGTGTGTTCCCACTCCGTGTCCTTTCCCTGCGCAGGGAAATGCTAAAAACCTCATGCAAGAAGTGAAAAAAACCCACATTTTTCATCCTCAGGGTGTAGTGTACTCTTAATTGAAGGTAAAAGGTAGAAATGATGCTGGGGAAAGGGGATGCAGTTCTCCGTGGATGACAAAGAGTGAGGCTCAATCTGTTGAGCTGTTGCTAAGCTCTCCTGTGTGCCTCAGGTTAATGCTTTTAACAACGAAAAGTACCTAAAGTTTACGAGTTGCTTTCAGTCTTATGCAGTACTCACTGTATTTTCGGTGGTTTTTTTTCTTTTTTTCTCCTACCCCAATATTGAGATTACTGATGATGCAATTTGAATTGGGGCTTTCTAAATCTTGGAGTCAAAGTCCATCAGGGGATGCTGGAGTTGAGTGTTACATTTCTGAGAAGGCAGCATAAAGTAAGTGTCGTGCTGTTTGTGGTGTTGCCATAGTTGAGGGCCAAAAGTTCGTAAGAGTGTCTGACACTGCTGACTGCAATTGTATATTTATCCTCAAAATACCTTTCCACTTTAGCTGGGCTTTGCCATCAACAAGGATGCTGAGAGAAATCAGTTGTCACTGAGGGGGGAAGTGGGTGGGACTGTCCCGTTGAGCAGCGGGCTTCAGCTAAATCAGTTGAAAATTACTGGGTTTCATCACTGTGTTTCTTTCTTGTCATCTGTCTGATGTGCTGCAGGAGAGGTAGGACTTTTGAATGCAGGAGACCCTTGGGACATGCCAGGCCAAGACCAGCAGGACCTCCGTGAGGAAATTAATGTCCTTTGGGAGCATTCAGCAACCCATTTTCTTCGGTGTAATGCAGGCCAGTTTCTGCTCTGGTGCTGGTTTGCTCACCCCTCAGCCCTTTCTCCTCTCTGCAGGGTTTTGGGGGTGGTCAGTGCACGGAGATAACATCACTAGTCTTTGTCTAGGTACAGCAGAGTATCAAGATCATCTCTCTGCCAGGAGAAAAAACCTGTGAATTAGCAATCTTCGTTAAGTGGTGGTCTGCTGTGAGCCACTGTTACACAGCGTGTGCAGACCCTGAGCCGGAGTTTAGCAAGGTGCTGCCTAGGAAGGCTGACTAATGCTGTTGACTCTCTCTATATTGAGTAGGATATGGAGTTTTAAAGTTGAAGCAGGTACGGTGCTTGGGTAGAAGCAAAGTCCAAGCTCAGTTAGTGAAGCTAAGGGGCATTCAGAGAACCTACAGGAGCTTTAATTTTCACTAAACAGAAGTTTTAATGTTGACCTTACAGCAAACTAGGTTTCTGGAAGATTTCTCACTTGTCTATGAGGATCAGGAGGTTCAAAAACTGATGTTCATGTGGTGATGTATCCTTGGTGCTACCACAATTCCCACAGCCTCACAGGGCTGAGATGTTTAGTGGCTCCCTGGGGAAAAGGGTTCTCGGTGAGCCTAAAGTGGCATTTTAATCCTCATAAGGGCGTACGAGTCTTCCAGCCATCTTCTGTCCTCAGAACAACCTCTGCTTTGAAGCTTGGTTAGTCCATCCAAAGCGACAGACGTGGAGGGTTGCTTTGAGAAGGGTGACGTGAGGCAGGGACACTTAACAGCCACCAGACCACATAGATACCACAAATACATACGTGTGTATATGTATACACGCACACACTTTATTGCAGATCATGTGTTAAGCCTGCTGGAACTGTTTCACTTCTTTATACCAAATCACATATGAATTTTTATTTTTTGTTTTTGGAGAATGTCCGAACCAGCATGGGAGATCCAAAGAAAGTGGAGGGACTGACTGGGACGCTGGTGTTAAGAGCAGAAGGGTGTCCGAGTTGGTGAGCGGGTTATAAATAGATGCCACCAAAGCTTTGCCCAGACTTTACTCGTGCAGTCAGCCATTGTCATGCAAAATCCTGGCTAGTTCTGCCTCAGGATGGTGGTGTGTGGCCAGATTTGCCATCCCAACCCTATTAGCATAAAACTACGGTTTTACAGAGCTAAATGTGGGCTGTGCTTGAGGGAAGTGGCTCCAGGTTAACCTGCCTAGCTCTTTATCTGTCAGCAGAGACCGGCTGAATGAAGACAACCAGCACAGGCACCATTAGCAAAATGAGCTCCTGGAGTGTGCTCCTCTGCTTTCTGAGGCCAGACTGACTTAGGATTTGTAAGAAAGATCCAGTTAGCAAGATTTCTCCTTAGCTTGGATCGAGCAGTTGCCTTCTACCTGCTGGGTGCTTTGGGGACCTGATAAGGGACTCTGTTCTGAGAGGTTAAATGTGAAGAGCAACTGCAAAAAGAAATTAACTCATCTTCCTTCTTACTCTACCCCCTCCCAAGTGAAAGGAGAGATCAGTAAAGAGGGGCACGGCAAGGAAAACACTTGGGTGCCCAGAGCCCTTGTTTTCAAGCCCACGTGGATCTGCTGCTGGTTCCTGTTTACATATTTGACGTGTGCCGAGATGTTGGTGAATGGTCTTTGGGTTCTATGGTTCATGATGGATGTACAGAGTGAAGAGCTGTTCTGACTTGGTAGGTAAGAATCAGCGTAGTTGGCTGTTGTACCATTTTTCTGGGAGAACTTTGTTCCCTCTTGTTTATCCGTGTGTCTGCCTTAGCAATACTTGTGTTTCACTGTGCTGGAACTGAAAAGGACTTGCTTAGGGGAGATCCTGGTGAATTAGAGGCAGGAGAGGGTGAATTTCACCCTGTTGTCCATCCATCAAACACCTTACTAGGCTGCATATGCTTTTGAACAGCAGGTAACGTCTCAAGGATGGCAATAACTGTCGATGCATAGAAAACAGCCCTGGAATTTGCTTGCAGAGAAGAGTAGGTGAGCAGCTCAGTCAAACAGAGAGAGGAAATCATGGCACTTTTAGGAGCGGGACAGTGACAAAATGACCTGTTAGATTTGACGTGAAATGAAGTTGCATAAGGATAACTGGGAGTAGGGCAGGAATGTGCCTGCGTGTCGGAGAAGAAAAAATACCGGAGAGTAAGCAGGATTGCTGGCGATGGAGATGCCAGCTGTGGTCCCTGCGAGCTGCTCTGATTTGAGCTCTGCAGCTCGTGCTGGAGCATGGGGCCAGGATGCTGGGAGGACCCTGAGGCACCCAGTATCCAGAACACTCTGGGTGTAATGGGTCTGCTCATTTCACTGAATGTGTATCACGTGTTAAATGGAGAATGCTTTATTTTGAGGTTTTGTAAGTGATTCAATGAGCTTTGCATTGCTCAGGGTCTGCGTGTGCTTAAGATGCTCGTGCTGGCAGTGTCCGTCAAGTGAGATTGAAGAAATCGTTAACTTAATTATTTTATTTGAAACAATAAGGCTGCTTTTTTGGTGATAGATTGCACATTTCGTGCAGAAAGCTGACTCTTAATTGCACTTTCCTATCTTGAGGTACCGGTAACCTACATGAATAGACAGAAAGTTGCCCTACCTGCTCCTGGTGATCTTAGTGTCTGCGGTGCAGGCGGGGAGCGACATGTCGATGGCGTTTGTCAAATCGGTCTGTCCTCCGCAGGTTTTGTAGCGCTTCCCGAGCATGAGTTCAGAATGAAGCGGCGATTGGATGAGCAGGAGTCACCTGTGTATGCGTCGCAGCAGAGACGTATCACCAGCAGCACCGAAGCTTTTCCACACCAGCACCGCGTGCTCGCCCCGGCGCCTCCGGTATATGAGGCGGTTTCGGAGACGATGCAGTCTGCCACGGGGATTCAGTACTCGGTAACTCCCAGCTACCAGGTACGTGTGCTCATCCCTGAGCTCCAGCTTGGCCATGGTCCTGCTACGAGACCAGTCAGCACTGTATTGTTACCCAGTGGAGTTCTATATTTCAGACAAGATTTTATTCTAATATCTAGGGCTTCCTAAAGAAAAAACGAGATTGGACAATGTGCTTCTCCTGCATCTCATTTTTAAGCACTTGCTTTAAGATTGTTGGCTTCATTCATTGTTCAGAACCACCTGAACAGACATGGTGTGACCTGGCTTTTTTGAACATGATGCTTTTAATGATTCCCTGAATTCTAGAGGCTAGCGTGTGCAGGGCTTTTTCTCTTGTTTTTGTTTTCTTTTCACCAGGAAAAGGTTTGTTCTTGTGGTTGCCTTGTCACTGTCTTGGGTCATCTCAAGCTTAACAGACTGTAACGGAGCAGCATTTAGGTGAAGGCTTTCAGGAAAATGGAAACGTTTCAGAAAACCTTACCCCAGAGACATTAGGTGGCACTCTTCTCTCTTTTGCCTCCTTTGCAAGCAGCTGGCAGGGGGAAAAAGTACTTTAGGAGTGCGCTGGAGCTATCGTTCTGAGAAAGACCAAGGAAAGGCTGTTCCTGTGTTACTTGTCTCTGCCACGTTTCTGGCGTGTTGCTTCTGCCACACTTCTGTTGCCAGTGAGCTGCTCTCCCTGTCTGGTGCCTAATTTTACACATAACTGCTTCCTTACTTCTGCAGAAGGGGGATGTTCACGCTGATAGTAGCAGCCGCAGAGCTGGAGAGCCTGCGGGCAGGCACTTGCAGGGACTGGAAAAGGGTGTGTTTATACTGGCAGTCCTTCCTGAATAGAACTTGGATGGACCAGCAAGCAAATTGCTTCTCGTTCATGAGAAGGATTTTTAAAAGTGTGTGCCATCTAAAAGAAGCTTGAATAGAAAATGAAAAGTAATTTATTTCTAATTTTTTTTTTTAATTTTGGGTTTTCCAAATTGAAACTTTTCAGGTTTAACGTATGAAAGAGACCTGAAAAGTGCACGTCTGCTATTCCTCCCCCTGTTTTTCTAGGGGAAGTACCAAGCTGGGTTTTCTCCTGAGTCTTTTCGTGCCAGAGAGCCACAGTTTGACTTCCAGTACCCAAAAATTAATGGCAAGAGTGTAGACGCTCTTAAAAGATTCATTCATTCATGTTATTGCTGGTGACTAGATAGCTGGTGAGTGTGCAGGCTGGAGAGAACCTGCCTTGCAGAGAGGTCTTGACTATATCTTGAGAGAGAGGATAAGAGTGGAATTGTTAGATTTTTTTTGGTCTCTGGGTCATTACTGAGGAAAACAAAAAGTAGTTTTGGCGTAAGGCTGGTAGTGGTCATGGTTCGAGGTCAAACTGACTGCGTTCCGCTTCCTTAAAAAGTCCCTTGTACACGTGGGCGCAGGAGGACCCACCCTGCTCTCTCGGCCTGCGCTGCAGAGCCGTAGCCGCGTGTCTGACGTCCTCTTTGCCTTGCCAG
>NW_009698982.1:5097-5488 GCF_000703405.1 Apaloderma vittatum | reverse complement strand
AACGACAAAGAACCGTGGAGGATTTCAACCAGTTCTGCACCTTCGTTTTGGCCTACGCAGGGTACATCCCCTACCCTGAGGAGGTGAGCGGGCTTGCGGGGTCCTCTGCAAAAAGACTCCTTCTTCTGGGGCCCCTGCCGTGTGCAGACTCGGCTCCTAATTCTCCCCCTGGAGAGTCATTCTCCATCCCTAGCCCCTTCTTCCTTGCCCTCAGTGTCCACACTGCGGTCTCCCGTGCTAGTCCTGTGCCTTTTCCCTCTTGCAGAATGAGCCCTGGACCCATGGAGGCAGCATGAGCCCCCAGAACAGCACAGGGAGCACTCAGGACAGCGATAGCTGGGCCTCGTCCCTCTCCTCTGACTGCCATGTCCTGACAGATGACGGCAGGGGC
>NW_009698982.1:3873-5066 GCF_000703405.1 Apaloderma vittatum | reverse complement strand
TGGGGCCAGTGTGGCTGTGGACAACAGCCTGCTCCTGAGCTGCCCTGCCTTCCCCACCAGCTTCTATGATGTCCGGCCCCAGCAAACCAAACGGAAGAAACCGCCAGCAAAGAAACTTATTTTGGAGCAGGAGGTGGAAAAGAAGGTGCTGCTGAGTGGGGGAAAGAGCTTTGAGGCAGAGCAGGTTGGGGTGAAGGAGCTGGCTGCACTGGAGGGACAGCTGCCACCCGTGAAAGAGCAGCACTTGGAGCCTTCTCTCAACCCAGCTGGAGACACCCAGCCCAACTCCCTCCTGGAGAAGCTGATGAAGGAGGAGAAAGACTGGATGCATGAAGCACAGGGGACTGAGAAGCCATCAGGAGATGATCCTCAGCTACAGGAGCAAGACTCTTCCTCTGGAGGGAGGAAGAGCCCCAGTTCTTGTAGTACCTTGGACCAAAGCGAAGGGGAAGATGCAAGCAGAGGGAGCTCCCAGCTTAGCGGTGAGTGTCTGAGGGAGAGCAGAGGGCCCTGTTGAGCTGCAGCCAGTGCCAAATGCTGTCCCTCCCTCAGCTGGAGCCACCTGAGCCTTCTTCAGGAGCTGTGGCAGCTCTGTTGTGCAAAGCGAGCAGTACAGACCTGAAACATGTCTGAAGTGGGATGTGGGGCCTCCTTTCTTATCTGGTCTTTATTTTTTTTCTCTCTCTTTTCTTTTTTTCTCAACCCTCATCTTCTGCAACTTCAGCAGTCGAATTTGTGGCAGCTCCCAACACCAAATCAGAAGGTGAGTTGGGGGGACAACTATCCTGTTTAACACTAGTGGAGCTGGCTCGTCTGGCCACAGCTGGTAAGGTGGTTTCTGACCGTTGTCTCTCTCCCTGACCAGATGACGATGCCTGGGATCTGATCACTTGCTTCTGCCTCAAGCCCTTCGCGGGGAGGCCCATGATCGAATGTAACGAATGCGCTACCTGGATCCACCTCTCTTGTGCCAAGATCCGCAAATCCAACGTGCCTGAGGTTTTCATCTGCCAGCGGTGCCGCGATGCCAAGCAGGAGATTCGCCGCTCGAACCGAGCTCGGACGGTGCCCCGCAAGCGCTTCTGTGACTGAAGCTCCTCCAGAACAGGGAGGCGGGGGGTCCACTTTTCAAACTGCAGACTGTAGCCCGGTTCGGCTAGACAATCAGTGCACGGTAACGGCAGGGGAGGGGC
>NW_009698982.1:1265-3842 GCF_000703405.1 Apaloderma vittatum | reverse complement strand
CGTGTCCTCGCTAGGGATCACGTTGGCCGTGGAGCTTGGTTACCCCAGAGGCGTGGGGGGGAAAGGAGGGTGGCCACGCACTAGGTCGCTCGGAAACATCTCTGTCCTCGCACAAAGCTGGCTCAGTGCCTTTCCTCTGGGGCAGCCGGGGAGAACCTAGTCCAAGTAGTTTTTCTGTGGTGTGGTGGAAGCTTACACTTATCCCAAGATGTGACACCCCTTGCTACATTTTCCTCACTGTTTTCCTTTCCTTGCCTCGCCTCGGACGTTTAGGTGGGCTCTGATGGCAAAGCCCTGGTGACCCAAGTTCTCTGGGAAGTAGGTGCAGCCCAGGCAAGCTGCCTCCACGTAGCATGCTGCTCTGCAGGGCAGGAGGGCAAGGGACATGGGTCCTGCTGACGCCTGAAGCAGACTGGGACTGTGTGTCTTGGGGGTGTTGGTGGAGCCGTCCATCTCTGGCTGATCAGCCTCGTAGGCTGCATGGGGGGTGTCCTTCCCCTGGCCCATGGTGCTCCTGTTTTTTTTTGCTCCGCCTGTGGCCCCAGCGTAGTCCTGGTGGGTCAGGGGCAGCAAAGGCATCCTCTAGCAGATGATCGATTATACGGCTGTTCTTGCTGAGCGGCCCTCCTTGGTTCACGTTCTCCAGTTGCACTGAGGTCTTTGGTGTGAATGGGGGTGGGATTCCTGGTAGGAGACTGAAGTTCTCCTCAGAGCTGGCCATGGCAGGGCTGGGAGCCTTTCAGGAGGGTGGCAGGAGAGTGCTCTGGTTAGCTCTCCATGTTTGCTACTTCCAGTTTAAAACAACTGAAGCTTGTACCCTGTGGCCATCTCCTGCCTGCACAGTTGTCTGGTGGAGCATCTGCTTCAACACCAGCTGGGTGCTGAGGCTGAAGATCGGAGGGAGCCAGGAGCTGGGAGGGTGTTGCTTCCCAGCACTCCCTCTGTCACAGAAGTTGGGTTTTTTTCTGTTTTGTTTTGGGTTTTTTTCTTTTCTTTTTTTACTGGATATGTAGAGTGAAACCTAAGTGTCAAGAGTGGGCCCTGAGCCCCTTCTGCTATGCAACTGCTGCTCTGGAGACACGGAACGTGCCCTCTCCAGGCCCCTGGTTAAGTTTGGCAGTGGAAGGTTTTCCCCTCCTCCGTGTCCCCTGTGCGGTGTGTGCCCTCACCCTTGGAACTAACCTCCTTCTCACAGCCCCTCCAAAGAGCCTGGCCCACGTGCCTTCTGCACTTTCCCTGGAGGACACAGACCTCGCTCCTGTCCCGGTGACACTTGGATCGGTCCCCAGTGGGGAGTGGAACAGCCCCCACGACTCATTTGTTAACTGGCTTCTTTCCTACTTGCACATCTGGTTACTGTGGGACCACAGCTCGGGGGGGAGGGAGGGTGTGGGGCAGCCCCCTGTCACTCAGCAGCCCCCCAGGCTTGTCCCTGTGCCTCTCCTCCTGTGGAAAGCCTGGGCCCCAAAAGTGCTTTATGTTTTTATAGTTACTTTGTATTGATATGTAAAATAGCAAATTCTGGTCCTTGCCCTGTGGAGTGTGGCTGGAGTCTCATGTATATAATAAAGTACTTTTTGCCATAACAGTGGTGTGGCTTTGGCATAATTTGGTGGCCTTGGGTCTTGCAGCCCTCTGGTACCCCAGTGCTCCCCTGCGCCCCTTCTGCTGTGGCTAGGCGGGGACCTGCTGTGGGGATTTCCCATCCACCCCCCAGTAAATACCGAGCTCCGTAAACAACAGGGAACAAGCAGGTCAATATATCTTGGATTTAATAGAGCAATGACCACCTCCCCACGTTGCTGCAGTGCATGGAGATGCTCCACAGGAAGGTCCTCCGGAGGCACGTGGGCTGGGGGAAAACTTCTTCGATGGGTACCATCTTCCCAAGGCTGCAGCCAGCTCATCGTGAGCATCGTGGATTACTCCAAAGATGCAGCAGGTCTGACAGCTGGAAGGTTTGTCCACATGCCCTTGCTTTGACTCTTAAGGCCGTTTAGCTCAAAAGCTGTGTCAAACTTTTCCTGGCTCTCGCCAATTTAGCCTTGAGAGAAGTTGAGGTGCCACAGGATCCAGTTTTCTTCAGAAAAACGAATCTTATTCCAGCACAGCGCTATCGCTGGCTTCCCCTGCAGATCCAGAGGTGTGCCAGCTTCCAGCAGGCAGGGCCGTTGGGTCAAACTGTGGATGCACTGAGAGGGGACAGGGTGAGAAGGCCCTCAGACCCATGCGCTGGCCTGGCTGGGGCAGGAAGAGGTCACCATTTGTGGGGACCCTTACCAAAGCAGGGTCCTGCTGGTACGACGTTTCAGTCCCAAGGCAGCTGCATTGGGGCAGATTCAGCAAACGGTCCAAGAACTGCAGAACTGGATATAATTTCTATGCTAGGGGCCAAAGCTGGGTTTGTGCAGCCAAGCGAGCATCCAGGCGAGCAAGGTCTACTCCTCCTTGGCCCAGACAGAGCCACCTGCCTTCTCTTCCAGGTGGGGAATCACCGCCTCAGTGTAAAACTTTTCCAGCTTGGGCACTGTCTGCCCCCAGAACTCGGCATCGAACTCCACAGGGACCACAGCTGTC
>NW_009698982.1:0-976 GCF_000703405.1 Apaloderma vittatum | reverse complement strand
CCTGCGACTTCAGCTGCTCGTAGGCTTGCACGGCCGCCTTCTCCTTCTGAAGCCCCCAGGACATGGCCGGTGTCTGCACCCCAGGGTTGGAGCTCACCACCGCTTTCAGGTAGGACCGGGGCACCTCGTCCGTCTTGCCGTTGGCGAACTTGCTGTTGGCAATCTTTGGGGCCACCGAGGCAGTGATGCGGTTCTCTCGCCACTCGTACCACTTGGGGTTGTTTGACTGGCCCCGGGTCTCTTTCTCCACCCACGGGATGTCCTGGTTCTTCAGTGGGGGCAGAAACTTGTCTGGGTCTGCCCCAGGCTGCTGCTTCTGCGGACGTGGGTCAGGTCTGGCTGGACCAGGGGCTCCTTTGGCATTGTGTGACGACTTCTTGGTGGCGGAGCTGCTCCCAGAGGATGCTCTGGGCTGGTGGTCCCCAGCATGTCCTCGGGCTCCGCGGGATGTGGTGGCTCTCGGCTGAGAGGACTCTGTCTTTTCCACCCGCCCTTGGCTGGGGCCAGTGGCGCCAGCAGCTTGAGTGCTCCTGGATCTGCTGCCCGCAGCCGCGGCCTTGGCCCGGGTGGCTGAGGCAGAAGACGCTGGTGCGGCAGGGGCGGTTTTGGAGGCAGCTGCAGCTGGCCGAGGGGATGATGTGCTGGTAGGCTCCTTCCTGGGTCTCCCCATGGTGCTATGTCAGAGGGTCTCGTGCTGTGGGCATGGAATAAAGTTGAATGTGCATCCCCACACCACCCTTCCCTTTGGTGCTCCCTGCTCCTCTGTGATAACATATTTAAGAGGGCGGGGGAAAAGCCCAAACAGCTGCACTGGAGAGAGGATTGAAAATATGTGAGAAAAACAACTCTGCAGACACCAAGGTCAAAGAAAGAGGGGGAGGAGGTGCCTGGAACAGAGATACCCCTGCAGACTGTAAGGACGATGGTGAGGCAGGCTCTCCTCCTGCAGCCCACGGAGGTCCATGGTGGAGCAGAT
>NW_009698981.1:0-475 GCF_000703405.1 Apaloderma vittatum | reverse complement strand
GCTCCTTCTCCTCCAGCTTCTGCACCACCAGCAGTTGGGCGTCCACCTGAGGACAACCCCCACCCCCCAAAAAGAGGTCTGAGCGCCGCCATCTTGGTCGTGGAGGTCGTTATGGGTCTGGAGAAGTGGGTCAACCCCAACCCAGACGTTGGGGTCCCTCCTGGACCCCTGGGGTCCAACCTGGACCTTCACAGTGAGGATCTGCTCCACCATCTCGACCTTCTCCTGGCCTTCAAAGTTCCTCAAAACCCCAACTCTCCGGGTTCTCCTGGACTCCCAGGTCCACCAGGACCTTCTTAGACCCCCAGATCCACTATGATCTTCTCGGACCTTCAGATCCCACCTGGATCTCCATGATAAGAATCTCCTCCATCATCTCATTCTTCTTCCGGTCTCCAAACTTCTTCCAATCCCCCAACCCTGTGGTTTCTCCTGGACCCCCAGGTCCAGCTGGACCTTCTCAGATCTTCAGATT
>NW_009698980.1:7735-8002 GCF_000703405.1 Apaloderma vittatum | reverse complement strand
TGTTTTTTTTTTTATTTTATTTTTTTTTGCATGTAACGGTCGGGCCTTCCCTGGGCCCGTGCTGCCCTCTTCCGGCACCGGTGGCTTTTTTTTACAACCCAAAGTTTGTAAACAAGAGTCACGTGCTGGCGCGGGGGTGGCCGGTCACACCGGGGATGTGTGTGTGTCCGGGGATGCGGGAAGATGAGGATACTGGAGCAGGTTGAGGATGCAGGAGCGGTGTGAGGATGCGGGAGGATGAGGATGCAGGAGGGGGAGGAGGGGGGG
>NW_009698980.1:0-7718 GCF_000703405.1 Apaloderma vittatum | reverse complement strand
GGAGGATGAGGATGCAGGAGAGGTGTGAGGATGCGGGAGGATGAGGATGCGGGAGGGTGAGGATGCAGGAGGATGAGGATGCAGGAGCGGTGTGAGGATGTGGGAGGATGAGGATGCAGGAGGATGAGGATGCAGGAGCGGTGTGAGGATGCGGGAGGATGAGGATGCGGGAGGGTGAGGATGCAGGAGGATGAGGATGCAGGAGCGGTGTGAGGATGTGGGAGGATGAGGATGCAGGAGGATGAGGATGCAGGAGCGGTGTGAGGATGCGGGAGGATGAGGATGCGGGAGGGTGAGGATGCAGGAGGATGAGGATGCAGGAGCGGTGTGAGGATGCAGGAGGATGAGGTTGCAGGAGCGGGCGGCATCCACCTGACAAGCTGTGCCTGTCTTTGCCCCAGGAACGCGGGTGTACAGCCCTCCCGAGTGGGTCCGCTACCACCGCTACCATGGGCGTTCGGCCACCGTGTGGTCCCTGGGCGTGCTGCTCTACGACATGGTCTGTGGGGATGTCCCCTTCGAGCAGGACGAGGACATCATCCGGGGGCAGGTCTTCTTCCGACGGCGGGTGTCTCTAGGTAAGTACCTGGTTTTGCGACGCAAGCGGGGTAACGGGTTTTGGGAGATGGCACTGGACGTGCGAGCATCCTGCTCTCGGGGCTGTGGAGGAGGTGGCTGGAGGAGGTGGCACCTGAGGATTCCCTCCAGGCTTGGCTGGAGGAGGCGGCACACATCCTGCGATCTTCCAAAGTTGGATAATCGATTAGGGGGGGACTGGGTGCAGCTCTGAGTACACCCAGCGTGGCCTGGGCTCTGCAGACGGTGGCACAAGGCGGGCAGGAGCCTTCTCTGACTAACCAGCAGTTTCTGGTTTCTCTCCCCAGAGTGCCAGCATCTCATCAGGTGGTGTTTGTCCATACGCCCCTCCGACAGACCATCTTTGGAAGACATTTTCAACCACCATTGGCTGCAAGGTATTCACCTGCCCCAGGAGACGGCAGAGATCCACCTGCACAGTTTGATACAGGAGCCTGGCAAGTAACAGCTCCATGCATCTCCTGGCCGTAAGAAGCAAAGAAAACGGGACTTTTTTTTTCCTCGTGACCATAGCACTGAGCAGGGATCATCAGATGGGAACACGCACACATCTGTCTTGGAGTTTTGCTGGAGACTTGATCTTGCAAGCGCTGGTGGCCGCCATCCAACCCAGCTGTCCTGGACTTCATCTGAATGACCCAGTCTCATTTGATGTTTTGCCAGTAATTTTGTTTTTTAATATTTTTTTGGGGGAGGGTTTCTGGTTTTGGAGGCTCCCAAGTGTCTTCCTCACCTGCTGAATTCGGGACGGCGAGAGGATTAGAGACTTTATTGCAAGAAAAGCTTCAACAGGGGAAAACTGGTTGGGGGGAGGTGGGGAGGGCAGGTACCGCGGCCGAATGACTGTCTCTTCTCTGCTGTCACCGTGCTCGAGTGCCTTCAGTTGCGATCTGGGCTGTGCTGGAGGAAATACTTGAATTTTCCTACACTGCTGCTTTTCCGAGACTCGCCTGGGTATATAGTTCTTTTTCCCTTTTCAAAAAGAAAACGGGTCAGAAGACGCTTGGGAGCCAAGCGGGCGATGCCTCGCCTCCCGTGCCTCCGTGTCGCGTGGATTTTCTGGGGTTCTTTGCTTCCTTGTGCCCTCACGAATGCACAAACAATGCAAACCAACAGAGCTGTAAATATGTACAAAGTTCTACAGGAGCAAAGCTTGATGTACAGTTGTTAATAGCGATAACATTTTACCTTTTTTCTTTCCTCCCAGGTTTCGTTTTTAATTTATTTTCATAAATTTGTCCTTTTTTTTTTTTTTTTTTTTAAGGAAAGAGTTCTAGCTGGTAGGATAACTTATTTATTTATTTATAATTCACATGGGTTTCCAACCCATGCCTTGCTTCTACAGCTGCTGATCCCACTCCCCTCCCAGTTTTCCATTCGGATCTTCCCTCCGTGTCTGTCCCGTGTCCATCCCTGGGTCCGCTGATGTTTCTGTCGGATGTCTGGCGGAGGTGCGGAGCAGCTGCCTGTTCCCCGGCTCTCTGTGTACATAGTTCTGGTTGCTGTCGGTCTCGTTTTCCTCGCCACGTGCAGTTCTCAGTTTTGCAGATGAGTTTTTTGGGTTTTCCCCCATGGGCGTCTTGTTTGGGGGCTGGGGAGGGGGGAGCTTGGCCCAGGCTGTCCGCGCTGTCGAGTCTTTCCATGTAACCAGGTGTGTGTAGCCGGCGGGTTTTGTTTGGTTGTTTGGGTTGTTTTTGTTAATAGTTAATATTGTACAGGGGAATTCAGAAATCTTATTTTTTTTAATGCGGTTTTAAATAAAAACAAACCACTTGAAAGTGATGGAGACATCCCTTTATTGCGAGGCGGGAGCGTGCGGGGTACCAGTGACCACCACTTTGTTTCCGGCAGCTCTTTTGGGTGAAACCTTTGGGATTTTGGTCTCAGCTGGCATTAAGCAGGCCCAGCCAGCCGAAATCACCACGGGGAAGGCTGGATCCATCCCTTTGCGGGGTGTTTCCAGCGCCGACCGCTCCTGGCGGGTCTCCTGGGAGAGACATCAAAGGGGTGTGGAGCCCTTTTTCCTTTCCATTCATCCGCAGGTGCTGGGGACGGCGAGTAAACAAACATCAAAGCCAGCCTTACGAAACGCCGGATGTTGTCGGCCAAATTAAATTTTGGGAAGGCAGATCCTGTTGTTCCAGCTCTTGTTGGGCGCGGAGCGGGTGCTGCGTGCTGGTGGGTGAAGAAAGCCGTGGACGGGCTGTCCCCACCTCGAGCTGGGCTGCGGCGGACGTGGAGCCGGGAGGAAGTCGATCGCCGGATTACGAGAAGTCGGTCGCTATCAGCCGGCAGTGGTAACGCTTTGCTCGAGTTTTTTTCCCTCCAAACTGTCAAACCCCACTTGCCACCTCTACGGTGCTTCACCCTCAGGGGTGTTAGGTGTTGTTTTTTTGGGTTGCTGGTGGCTTTTTTGGTTTTTTGTTTTTTGGTTTTTTTTGAAGCCCTGTTCCTGCTTGACCTCATGGAGCACCTGCTGCTGTTGCACCCACAGGGCTGCGTGTCTGCTGCAAGGAAAGGGCACGTTTCTCTTTCTGCAGGTTGCTTTTCAAATCCCTCCGGCCGGATCTGATGGCACTGTCCTTTTCTTGGTGTGCCCCAGGGCTTTCTTGCTTAAAAACCCCGTGCCCAGGGAATGCTCGCTGGCTCACTCTGGGTTTCCCAGCACCACTCTAGGGAGTCTTGGGGCCGCTGTCGGAGGGAATGGGGGGGTCCTGGAGGTCTGTCACAGCCTCGCGGGGTGACCTGGTGTGCTGCGTCACTGCTGTGCCTGTGCCTTCAGCACTAAGTGTTAACTCCGTTTGTTTTGCTTTTTTCTTGTTTTGTTTTGTTGTTGTTGCTCTTAGCTTGGCTGCATCTTTCATCTCCTCAGGGCTGCTGAGAAGCAGGAAGCCCTGCTCCAAACGCCTTCAAAGTTCAGGCCTATTTTGAGATGTGGTTTATGTTTAACCTCCTTTCTTGCTTTTCCCCCGGACCATCCGGGAAGCTGCTCTTACACGAAAGCAAACCGTGTCGCCTGCTACTATAAGGAGCCCCTCAGCGGGGGACAGCATCACCCCCACGCCGGCACCACTGAAACGCTATCGCGACCGCCCGGACTGCAGGCTGAGCTCAGCCCACCCTTCCCGTAAACGCTCGCTAACTGCTGCGGTGTTTCTTAGAAAACGGGCTGCAAAAAAGCTGAGCAGGTCCGGCGTGGGGCTGCGGTGCTGATAGTCCCTTCGTTTCCGCCTGTTGCTCATGATTTCGGCTGCGCTGGGTTCGCGCTGCGGGAGGGCAGCGGTGCCATCGTAGCCCCCCAGCAAGATCCCGCTGCCCCGGTACCACCTGGTCCTGGCAGGGCACCCGAGTGCATCCAAAGTTTGGGTGTTAGAAGAGGATTGCTCCATGTTCCTGCGCCTTCCTGAGCAGCAATAGCTTCCCAAAGCTGAGAGGCATTGGATTTGGGTCCTGGATCTCCGTCACGGGGGAAAGAACCGTGGTCAGTGTGTGATGGGAGACCTGAAGATGGGCAGCCGCAGTGTGGGCTGCCTGTCGCTCGCCCCGACGCTGCCTGTCGCATCCTGGCATGGGAACTGCATGCAGGCTGGAGGAAAGGAAAAGGCCTTTTCACCTCTTGTTTTATCTGGAGGTGGGAGTGTTTGCTGCCCTTGGCTGTGATAGAAGATGAAGACACAGGAGTTATCCAGCAGGAAGCGATTTGGAGCCAGCATCATGCTCCCACCTCCCTTTCCTAACTTTTTATTGCTCCCCGATATCAGCAGAGGAAGCACATGCAATGCAGAAAGTGGGGGGGAAAAAAAAGCTGAAGCAGGACCAGGATGAGATTTCAGGCCATTGGACCCTCCTGTTCTGAGAGGCCCACGGGTGCCTGAGGACTTGCAAAGGGGCCAGCACTCGTAACACCTATGGCTTCCTGTACACATCGCCTCCCGCCCAAGCTAAGACGCTTGGCGATACAGAAAGGACTGGCAAGGGGAGCCTGAGCCACAGCAATAAGGACATTTATATTTTCCATTTTCCTTTCTGGGAATGGGAGATGAGCGACAGCCAAATGTCTGCCACGGATGGAAAAAAGCAGACGAGCACCAAGGATAAAAACCACCTGGGGAGCAGGGACCCGAAGAGCTGGACACTCTCGGAGGTGTCATCTCACCCAAGGAAAACATCCAGCTGCCCCCGAGGCGGCGTCTGAAACCCTTGGCCCTCCTTGGTGCAGTGAGTCACAGGAGCTATTTTAAACACCTGCCTGGGGACGAGGTGAATTATCAGCAAACCAGGTGTCCCAGGGCTCCAGCTCCCTGGTAACAAACCCTTGTGGAAGTCGGTCGCTGGATGCTTTTTGCCGACGGCCCGTGCGGCAATGGCGTTATCTCCACGGGGCATGTGGGGAAACTGAGGCATGGTGACTCAACTCGCTGGAGAGTTTTAGTGGCTGGGTTTGGGCTCACCTGCCTTTCCCTGCTCTTCCTCCTCAGGCTGGTTACAGAGGAGCTCCCAGCTTCAAACTCCTCATGTCCCCATGTTCCCCAGGCAGGGGATTTAGTCCTCCAGGAGCCGAGTCCAAAGCCCTGCACCCTTTAGCCTGAGCCTGGGGTGAAACACGTCCCTTCCTAGACCTCTTCTGAAGAAAACAACTCCTTGCTGTGACTATGAGCAGGTGCTGGTTTCAGGCACCTGAAGCCCAACTCGAGAGCAGAGTCTCGTGTTTTGGAGTTTACACCGACCTTCCCCGAGAGCGGGCTCTGCGCTAACCCTGCCTCCGTGACACATCGAAACTGCATCACCCGGCCCGAGAGTTGGTGGGGGTTTTTATGAGGAAAAAAACCCAACTTTATTCACTGTAAAAAAAGAAAACAACACCACAACCTTAAAAAACCACCACCCAACCGCAAAACCTTTCCAGTGTGTAAAGTTGAGTCAAATTTAGCAGCTTCGGCTAAAGAAACATATTTTTTTAATCGCAGTGTTTCTTCATTCTTTATCACGATTTTAGTCCCCTTTCTTACAGGGTAATATTTGTGTTCTTAATCACTGTGTTTATTACAGTTAGGAGGGAGGTTAAGCGACCCGAGAAAACGAAACAACAGCTCCGGGTTTCAAACCGAAGCAGCCGCTTCGGTTAACCTGAAATGACACTCCGGCACGCGTGTGCAATTCGAAGGGCAAAGCGGATGACGGGGACGGAGATGTCAACCCTGCTGCGAAAGCTGTGAGAAAAACAGAAGCGGCAAAATGTCATTTCAGGTCAAGCCCTGCTGAAATTCTTCATCCAAGCCCCCAAAACAGGGGGAGGCAGGGCTGGGGGCCCCCATCCCTTCCCCGGTACACGCGCGGGTGGCATCGTAAACCATCGGACCCCGACGGAAACCACCCCCGCGCTGCCAACCGCCTGGCACGGATGTGCCACGGCACCCCTAATCTCGGTGCTGGGCTACTACTCGTAGTAAATTGCTTGCTGTAGCGTCCCTGGGTGCACACAGAGGCGTGGGTGTACACAGATTTCCCCCCAAAGCGCACAGATTTGGTCCAGGTTGGCTCCTGCCATGGCTGGATGAGTGGGTGCCAAGGACTTAGATTTCGGTCCTTTGCACCCATTGTCCCAGGGGGTGGATTTTTCTCACTTTTTGGGGAGATGAGCAGGATGTGGACAGAGCGGAGACAATGAGCAATCTTCCTTTGCCAGGGCGGAGGGGTCCTGTTTTTCCTAGCTGGGTGTTTCCAGACAAAGATAAAGGCAGAGGGTGAAGTGCGAGATGATGATGATGTGTGAACTGCTATGGAAAAGTGTGAGAGGAAAACGCCTCTGAGGAGTATCTATCACCCGGGCATAGGGGAACAGCACCTGGATAGAGGGGACGGCAGGAATCCCACTCCAATGCCGGATGGTTTCCATTTCTCCGTCCTGCTACAGGATGAAGTGGTTTGCAATAATTGTCGCATCTTGTAGCCTGTAGGTTTTTAATTGTGGGTGGAAGGAGCGGCGTTTCCACCCTGGATGGTCCAAGTCCTTTCTGGAAACTTTGCCAGTCTAACACAGCACCTCCTGACCAGGAGGGCAGGGAGCTCCCTGCAGCTGGGTACTTTGAAACGTTCTATTTTTGCCAACTTTTAAGTTTCCCTTCTCTGCTTCAGCTTCGTGATGGGAAAAGGAACTGATTCTTCTCTCTCTCAGCTTTCGTTCTTGTTCAGAATCGAAAGCCAAGCTCGCTGCCAGAGATCCTGGGCTCGCTGCCACCGTCTTGGCCTCTTTCTGCACCCTCCAAAATATCTCCTTGTACCTCGAGAGCAGCTCATGGGGAGGGAAAATCGCAATGAGAGCTTGGGTCAGGGCAGAGCACCAGGTGCTAGAGCCCAGCCTGTGCTGCCCTCTGCCGTCAGCTCAAACCAGGCTGGTTTTTGGTAGAAACGCGCCCGCTTTTTAATTTTTCTTGCCTGTTTAGAGCGCTCCTGACTCTCTTGCCACCCAAAAGGTTCTCCAGGCCTCTCCGCAAGCGCTTGAGGCAGGAGCCATGAGCCTGCTGAGCCGGGTCCCAACACGGAGGAGATGGAGATGGCAAGAGCCCTATGTATGCACCCCAGCCAGGAGGCTGAGCTGGGCGATGATCATCATAATTAAGCCTTTTCTGATGACCCCAATGCCTGAGACAGACACCCCGAGGGGCGCCCCGCTCCTCCTCCTTTGTGAACTGGGGATACTGAGGGGCCTCATGAGGAACCGACTCGTGGGGCACGGCCGTGTCGGTGTCCTGTCTGCTGTAAATTCCCCAGGGGCCACCGTTTGTTCTCCTCAGGAGCAGGGAGGTCCTTCGTGTCCCCACGGCCTGACCGTGACCACAGGTCCTGTCCCCCTCTGCCCACACCCGGCCACCGCCATGGCGGGGTTTCTGCTCAGGGCATGAGGGGGGTGGCAGTGCCTCGGGTGCCACATCACTTGGGAATTTTGCGGGTTTTCTTGTTCTTTGTTCCCCAGTTTATCCCCGTTTTCCTCAGGGGGTGACCACCTGTGCCTCAAGGCTTCCCCCATCATGGTGGCTCCACCCCACTTATTGTTACCAGGGCTCGGCTGGCGGCTTCAAATGGCCCCAAATCGCCTTGAATCTTTGAGGGGACCATGACGG
>NW_009698979.1:6432-6683 GCF_000703405.1 Apaloderma vittatum | reverse complement strand
CCGGCGTGCCGGCAGCTGCTCGCGAGCTCTTGGCTCATCGGGCACGTAGAAGCTCCTCACAGAGGCAGAAATAAGTCTCTGCTCCTCTTCCCTCACGCACCCTTCTCTTTCATGTGGATTTTTCTCTGCCGTGAGCAGTTCCTGCTCTCCTGCTTTCACTGTTCACAGGAGCTGCAAAGTGAAGTCAGCCACATTAATGCTTTTTTTTTTTTTTTTTTCACCTATCTTTGCAGAAGCCTACAGAGAACCTC
>NW_009698979.1:2105-6267 GCF_000703405.1 Apaloderma vittatum | reverse complement strand
CCGCCCCGCTTGGCAGCAGCTCCCGGCACCAGCCCCGGCCTGACTCACCCGTGATGGGGAACCTGATGTAAGCCAAGAGAGAGGGGAGTGGAAATCAGAGCTCTTGAAACTGTGGAAGAAGGTGGCACGTCCGAGGAGGTCCCTTCGCTTCTAGAGATGGCTGCGAACGGCACCCAAAATAGAGGGGCGAGACACAATAGAGCTGACAGAAAACGGAGATTTGGTGGTGCCAGTGGCTATAGCTGCTTTGAGGGCTGTTCTTAAAATGCTGCAAGAAGGACTTACAGTTATTGCATCTCTGCGCTATACAGGGCTTCTGGGAAAGAAATCTATAGGAGGATTTTAAATCTTAAAGTTACTAGAAATGCAAAATGCCTTTTAGTGCTCTAAGCGATCTGCAGGAGATAAATTGCACATCATAAACACGCTCAAACTCCTAATTAATCGGTGCCAAAAGGAATTAGTTGTTTTCTTTCATTTTTTTAAGTAAGTACAAGTGTAAGATAATGTAAAGAAGCTGGCTTAAATTGGATGTAGGTTCTTCCGTAACTTTGGGGCCTAACGTTTTGTCCAATACTGGCTACAAAAGAAAATAAATCTCATGAACTGGAAGCTTCTGTAACAGACACCAGAGTCCATTTGCACAGCAGCTGTGTGAAGGACGCTGTGATCGTTAGCTGCTAAACTGGGAAGTGTGGCCGGCTGACTGAGCAGCGGAGGGTGGGAGCGGCATTGCTCCATTTAAGCACCTTGTCCAAAGTCTTGGGATGAAAACCAGTGGAACACACCGGAAAACTAATTCTCACTGCTGTAATTAATTCAACCTAGCAGTAAGTTTTACTTGTAATAAAGGAAATTACTTTTCTAGTTGTTACAGACATTAAAAAAAATCTTAAGTACATGAGGCTTGATTTTTCAGGGGATTGAAGCCCCATTCTTACCAGCTTTCCAAGGAGCGATGATGCTCCACGTCTTGGGAGCCACAGTAGGTTCCTCGTGTGAAGAGAGTTTTCTAAGTCAGAGCCCTCTCTGACTGGAGACGCCGCCGTGTTTCTTGAGTCTCCAGGTGGTTCTGGCCCTTCTGAAGAAAATAAATTCATTATACCATACTTTTACACTTTGCTTTGTGGAAAAGCCTTTCTGCACCTCACAACCAACACTCTGTATCTGAGGAGCAGGAGCCAAGTGAGATTGTGTATACACTGACCCGTCTTAAATGACGCCAGACTAATCGCTTACTTTCGTTTCCCCTAGAGAGGCGGTCAGAGGTGGGCAGAACTGCCCCCTGTCCTTAGGCCACCACTGTGACACCGTCAGTTCAAGGGAAAGGCAAACAACTCGCAGGCAGAAACGGCACGATCGTGTTGTGACCGTACAGGAGCAGAGGAGGGAGAAGCACAAGGGTCTCGGTCCTCGGTGGGTCCCTGCACGCTGTGGACACACATACAGGAGCAGGCAGGCCTTTTCCTTCCAGAAGCATGATTAGTATCTCTGTGTTAGTTGTACACTAGAGGGAGGGTCTGCTGTCTGGAGCAGGAGGGGTTTGCACTGGGCGGTTTATTCCCAGCTCTGCCACTGATTTCCCACAAGTTACTTTAATTCCCTGTCCCTGCCCGCCCTTGTTTACAAGGTTAACAATAGCTGCCTGCCTCTGCTGAGCACTTTGAAGCTTAACTGATGTTTTCCAGATGCTTTAGGACAGTGGGAAAGCTACCCTGTCAAAGTGGAGCTCAGAGCAGTACGCGCAGAGTGACAGCGGTGGCAAAAACACAACGCACCGAGTCACATGTGTGGCCCTGAGCTCTGAGCTGACAGCTTCCTCTTAGGAGAGAGGATGCGGTGCTAAACAAACAACTGCAAAACAGGTACATAACGCTTTCCAGCATGGAATACCAGAAGTGATGAGTAGGGCAAGAAGAAAGCAGAAAACAGCCCCGCCAGCCCAGGCACCAGTGGCGTGCCGTGCTGCCAGCACCGCGCTTGTCTTGCCCACTTTACCTTTAGCTGGCCTTGCCCTGCGGGCAGCTCGTGTATCCGTACTGGTTTTGTTCAGGAAGCTCTGCAGCACCGCCCGCGGCTGGAGGGTTAAGGGCGGGGGGCGAATGTGGGCAATGCCAGCGGGCGGTGGGACTGGCAGCGTGCACCCACCTGGGCAGCTGCGTCATGGCACAGCATGGTGGGGGTGCTCGTTCAACAGGAGGGCACCTCCTGCCACCTCAGCACCCTGCAATAAAGCCCTCAGCAGAGGATTAATCAGCAGGAGCAGGCACTGTAAGCGAAGGCTCGCAGTAACTCTTTAAGGCTCATAAAACAAGCTCCTGCAGCGGCACAAGGTAGAGTTTCTGTCCCAGTCTTGCCAGCACCATGTTGGCAGCGTGGGCGATGGGAGCCTTGGGCATCTGAGCCAAAACTTCTTGCACACGCATAAGTCCATCAATAATCATTGGTACCTTGGTTATACCTGTCCTCAAGGAAGCACCCTTGCATCCGTGAGCAGCCACACGCACATGTTGTGACCTGTGTGACAGCATTAGTGCTGTCGGTATCGCAACAGAAGCTGACGGGCTCGGGGAGCAACGCTCTTGGGGAGGGGAGTATGTTTTTTCTCTGTGGAGGTAGCATGAAAGCACCGTGGTGAGAGTAGACGACTGACCTGACTGCAGGAAAAGTGTCCCCGGCTGTTTAAAGCAAATTAACCCACTAAGTTGCCCCACGACAGAAGAGAAGCTAGATGGTACTCACTTGTGTGCCAGCTCAGGGAGAACTCAGCCTCCCTCTTCTCACACTTGCAGCGTTGAAACGGTTCCAGTGTTTAAAAAAAGCTGTGGGGAATCTGCATTTAAATTTAATGGGTGTGCTTTTGCTCTCTGATGGTAATAAGGTACATCTGTTAAAAATACTTCACTCTGGTAGCTGTTTGCTGAAACTAGAACCCTAAGTTCTTTTTAAAGAAAAGAAAAGAAAAATCCAAACCAAGACCACTTCACCTGGTCTTGGCCCAATCAGATTTAACTGCAACAGCAAATCTAACTACAACTCAGCTTTACAATCCATTTTATCCAAGCGCTCGCATTAGAAAAAAACAACCACAAAAGACAACAATCCATTTTTAAGTGGAAACAAAAATAGGCAAAGCTCAGCTCTGAACCAGGGCTGAACAGAAGTATGTAGGGTGAAACTTGCAGTAAGAACAAGAGTTCTGGTTGATGCCCAGGTGGGAGCAGTGAACGCTGGTGCTGGCGCCTTTCCTGACGGCTCGTGTTTGCTGTTTTTGCAGTACGCCACGACGGGCTGCTCTCTGACACTCCACCACACAGAAAAGCCAGGACACGAAAACATCTGTGAGTATCGGCCCTACTCCTGCCCGTGCCCTGGTTCCTCCTGTAAATGGCAAGGATCCTTGGAAGCCGTGATGTCCCACCTCATGCATGCCCATAAAAGCATTACCACCCTTCAGGGAGAAGACATCGTTTTTCTCGCCACAGACATTAACCTTCCCGGGGCAGTGGACTGGGTGATGATGCAGTCGTGCTTCGGCCACCACTTCATGCTGGTGCTGGAGAAACAGGAGAAGTACGAAGGCTATCAGCAGTTCTTTGCCGTCGTGCTGCTCATCGGCACCCGCAAGCAGGCGGAGAACTTTGCCTACGGGCTGGAGCTCAACGGCAACCGCCGCCGGCTGACCTCGCGCTCCATTCACGACGGCGTGTCCGCGGCCATCCGCAACAGCGACTGCCTCGCCTTCGACACGGCCATCGCGCACCTCTTTGCTGACAACGGGAACCTCGGCATCAACGTGACTATTTCTACGTGTTGCCCGTGATGCCTTCGCGTGGGCAGCAACACCTGGCTCGTCTGGACGTTGTGCTTTACATTCACCAAGGGGTGTCTTTTTGTTCTGGTTGGTTCCTTTGTGTTTTCTTTCTCCACGATACTCAACTCTGTCGTCGCGTATGCTAAGGTTCCTAACTAGCCAGCATTTTTAACTTTGGAGAGAAGAGGAACGAGAGTGTCCTGTAAAAAATACGAGTGGGAAAAGGTCTTTTTAAATTCTTGGGTGCCTTAGGAAGATTCCCCACACACAGTCACCTTTCTTAATTTAATTATATTTTATTTAAAGAGTGCTTCCATTAGACATGTGGCTTAAGAGACTTGAAGGACT
>NW_009698979.1:1843-2059 GCF_000703405.1 Apaloderma vittatum | reverse complement strand
GCTCTCTCTCTGGCGAGCTTTTTAGTAGGTGGGAAAGGAAACGCAACCAGCGTCTCACGAGGGAGGCTGAGGCTCAGAAGGGGAACAACTGGCACGTCGGTGCCAATACTGCATTTCCTGCTGCCTTATTAAAAAGGGATGGGCATGGGGTCACTCGCTGTGCTGCTTTTAAAAGAAGGGAGGGGAGGAAGGGCTGGGACAAAGCAGGGCAGGTTT
>NW_009698979.1:1495-1791 GCF_000703405.1 Apaloderma vittatum | reverse complement strand
GGCACAGCCGCTCGCAGCCGGGCACGAGGGAAGGCAGGAGGCACAAACCTCGGGTATCTCAAACAGCTGGAGCCAATAATGCAGAAATACACCCAAGCTGTTCACGTGCAGCTTCCCCCGGAGACATACTTGATTATTGTAAAAGACTAATAACATAGCAAGAGCTTTATGGCCAGTGTCGCATCGTTTGCTATTTAAGTTCTGTTGCCATATTTACTTTTATTTTGTAATAAATATTTTGCAAAAATGACGCTGCGTAGCTTGCGGTGCTGTTGCATGTGCCAGTGGTGTTGGCT
>NW_009698979.1:0-1429 GCF_000703405.1 Apaloderma vittatum | reverse complement strand
ACCCACCCCTCAGGCCCACAGCACGAGACTGGGTGGGGATTCGAGTCCCAGGGGTGATGGCGACAGCCTGACTCGTGCGTACTGAAATCAGGGTCTGTTACCAAAGCTGACTCCCTGCAGCTCCCGCTGCGTGCCCAGAACCTCCTGCCTGAACCACTCAGGAACAACACCAGCCCCACAAACGGCTCTGCTGAGCGTCCAGCTCTTTGTCATTCGAAAGAGACAACGAGCTGTGAGGTGATGGAGTCCACTGAGTTACTTGGTGGTAGGAAGGCGCACAATAGAGGAAAACTACACGTAAAGCAACAGGTGATGCTCGGTATGAATAAATGTCGCACCTAGAGAGCAAAACCAGTCCCGGCTATGTCCTTCCAGGGAAGAGCTTCCCAGAGCTACACCACGGAGCCCTGCACAAGCGTCACCCGGCGCTGGGCAGCAGCCCCCAGCAGCACGCGACAGAGCGACAAGGACCGATCAGCAAGGGGAGGCTTGTGCCAGCCTCAAGAATTTGTAAGTCACCAAGGGGGAACAAAAAAAACCCAACAAATGCACAAAACACAAAACTAACCTCGCAAGGAACGACTCTAATCCCTTTGCACCCAGTTCCTGTAAAGATTCTACATCTGATCTCGTTTCCACTGTGCTGGCAGAACTCCAGCAGCAGCAGCTGAGCGAATTAATTTAGTCCTGCTCAAGCAGGATCAAAGTCGAGCTCTGGCTCTGGCAGGCCTGCGCTGTCAGCAGAACTTGTTAAGCCAGAATACCGAAGGATTTGATTCATTGTCACATATTCCAGCAACATTTATAGCGGAAGATTATTTTCTTACAGACAGTTGGGACGTAAGAACTTTCTTGTGTAAAACAAAACTCTGAAGCATATCTTTGATTATAGCGTCATTAATTAATTTCGGTTACTCCCATGTTGCGTACAGCCCACATTAGATAAGCTAACACCCATTATTTCGTTAGGGCTTTCCACACCATTCGGTTCTGAAGGAATGGCAAACTTTTGTGACCTCCCACAGCAACAAACCCCAGCACTCATCACCCCAACAACACCTTTTCTGGCTGGAACTGAATTTAAGCCAAGGGATACCTCAGCTGGTACTGCCAAAAACCTCACGTGTTTCCTCTTTAGAGCGGTGGCTGAGCAGGTGACACTTGTTCCAGCCCTCAGCCAAAGCACGCCGGGTTTCTTCTTCACAACACCGCTGGCGCAACTTTGGGGTGATCTCCGAGGGGCCAGGGAAGGGGAGGTTCAGGGGGCAGCAGCGCCTTACCAAGGGAAGTGGCAGAACTGTGGAAGTTCCTCAGAATACTCAGAAAAAAAAAAAGGAAAAAAAAGTGACTGAGGCCAGCCCGGTTTTCTCAACGGAACTCCCGAGCACCAAAGCAACAAAGGCAAAACCTCCTGGGGATCCGCACCCAA
>NW_009698978.1:2960-22049 GCF_000703405.1 Apaloderma vittatum | reverse complement strand
AGGGGCTTTATTTATCGTCCGGGTCCCTCGTGTCTCTTGACCCACATCGCTGGCTGCTCCGGGGGCTCCCTGTAGGAGTCCCGTGGCCCTTGCTGGTCCCTGGCACAGCCCGTGTCGCAGTTCCCTCAGAGCGCTGCCGAGGCCGGACGCAGCTCGTGTCATGTTGTGGTTCCCTCAGAGCGCTGCTGAGGCCGGACGCAGCTCATGTCATGTTGTGGTTCCCTCCGAGCGCTGCCGAGGCCGGACGCAGCTCGTGGCACCATCTGTTGCTGAGCCCAGACTTTAAACTTCATGCGATATAACATCCGTCTCCAGAGGGATCTCTCCTCCCGTGGCCTGGCATGTCTCCTGTCGGTTGGTTTTGGTTACGGGAGCGTCGGGGTGTCCGTAAAGATGTCGGCGTCTGCTGGGCACTGGCACACTTCGCCGTGTGCGTCACCGCGGGCGTGAGGAGCATAACCCCTCCGTTGTCGCGGGGTGCGAATGTGGGCCCGTGGAAAGCACGGCCGTGGTGGGAAGGTGGAGGGATGTCGCATTTTTAGTTGGCAAAGGAAAGGTGGAGAAGGGGCTTGGACTGTTCCAGGACGATTTTGACCTCAGGCGTCCGTTGCTTTTATTTTACGGACGCATTTCTTAAACAGCTCAGTAGATATCTGTTCCGTCCTATCCAGGAGGGGGTTTTAAATCCCAGCAAACAGCAGCAAGTGCAGGACGGTGACACGGAGGAACATCTCCAGACCTCGTGTTTGATGTGGTGTCCGAGAAAGAGAACGTCTTCACCAGATCCCAAATGTTGCAGGGCTGTATAAGCTGTAGCCACTGCTGGTAATCACAGTGCGCCGGCACAGAAGGAGTGTCGTGGTGTTGTTCCCAGCTGCTTGCCAAGGTCCATATTGCCTTCTCCTTGCTCCGCATCGCTGAAGATCTTCATCATCAAGAGATCTAGCTCTTCACCCCAAGCCATGCTGGAAAGGGCCGGGAAACTTCCCTGGGCAGCACTGCCTCGAGCCCTCTAGGGTTAGCAAAGTAACCTGGGGCTGGAAAGAGAATCCTTGGTTGTTCTGCGTGGGAAGGAGGGGTGGGAGGGGGACTGAGGTGTCCCGTGATGTGAAAAGGCGCCTCTGACCCTTGGCAGTGGCTAGCGCAGTGTTGCACGGGGACACATCACGGCAACGTTTAGCCCTTGCTTTTGGGGATCCGCTTGTGCTGGATTTTTTAAGGCTGCGCCTACAATTGGGGCCCGCGTTGCGTTATCATTCAATGCGTGGATGTCTCCAGTTTTTATCAGTGGAGCTTTCAACCCCTTATAATCAATTTAAGCCTCCTGATGAGGGGTTCGTTATTCTTAGCCAACTTCTGCAGCCCTTCAGCCCTCAAGTGTGAAAGATGCTGCTCGGGAGGATTGACTTGCTCCTGGGGTGGAAATAAATTCCCCCCCAGCGGCTTTTTGTGCGTCGTAGCCGCGTTGTTTGCTCAGTTGTGCTCTCTAGGAACCTCACCCCCCGCTCCTGGCACAACACCCGGCGGAAATGGATGATGGGAGGTTTTTGGAAAGCCTTGAGCAGGCGAGAGGACGGCTGTTTGAACTTTCTGCTTTCGCATCAGCAACCTTTGTCCATGATGGGACAGAATCAGCGTGGGCTGAAACAGTGTTTAACCCCGCCAAAGTCAGGTCTGTTTAGTGTTTCAGCGTGTACGGGCGCTGTTCGCAAAGGGATTCTTTTTTCACCTGTGACTGGGAGGTGTTTTCAAGTGTGCCAGGAAGATCAAAACATTCCTAGATTGCTGCTTGGAAGTTTCGGTTGTTGCAGACAAGGGCACAGCACTCAGCTGCGTGTCTGAGCTGCTTTCAAGGTATTTTGGAGGTGGGTAGCTGTGTCTCTCCTAATATCTGGGTGCTTGTCTTATCCCAGGCACTCAGCTCTCGCTGGCAGCAATTTTCGTGCCATTTCAGATGCTGCTGCGTGGTGCTGAGTAATTGTGTGTTTTACAAATGGGTTGTTGTAAGGCAGTTGGTTGCTGTGGTGGGAAGCCCACCTTGGGTAATTTCTCTAGGTAATATACTGATTGTTTCACTAAAGCAATGGGAACGCTGTTCCTTTGTTTTTCCCGTCAACAGGTGAAATAACCCTTCCTTGAGGTGCTTGTTTTGCTGAAATTCGCTTGTCCCTCAGCGCTCCCGGCAAATGGCCAAAGCTGCATTTTTTA
This sequence comes from Apaloderma vittatum, assembly GCF_000703405.1. NCBI lineage: Eukaryota > Metazoa > Chordata > Aves > Trogoniformes > Trogonidae > Apaloderma > Apaloderma vittatum. Next base: position 19,841 of record NW_009698978.1, on the reverse strand, counting down.
TGAACACAATATTAATTATGAGTGTGGTTCGCTCACGCTAATTTATCCTCCAGGATATCTTTTTGCTTATATATATTTTTTCCTCTGATGTCTTCTTTGCTCATACCCTGCTGAATTGTAAGAAATTGCCAGTACTTTCCAGCCAAAATGCGTCACCCCTGGAATTTGTTACTTCTGGAATAAGCTTGGGACTTCTTGGTCCTGTGAGGTGCTGCTTGCTCTGACCCACACTACCGAGGGTTTACGGAGCTGTGTCCTTCAAAGAGCAGAAAGAATGCGACGGCCAAGTACCAGTTATGGATTTGCAGCGTGTTTTCTTGTCTGCGGGTCCCACAGAAAGGGGCTGAAAGTGTGGATTGCTCTAAATAAGGGTGAGGTGCCGGTTCAGGCCTCTGCATAGCAACAGATAAGCTCTGGGCTGACTTATCTTCCTGGGGAGATTTTACATTTGTTTTTTTCTTTGTCTCCTCTCCCTCTTCCCTCAGCTTGTTTCTGCCTTGCTCCGTTTCTTCCCATGACCTGTGCTCCCAGCCTTGACACTGCCCTTCTTGCTGGCATTACTCACTCGGTTCCTCTCTGCTCTCCTTCTTCGCTGCCTCCCTCTTTCACCCTCAGCTCGCCAGCTCCGATTTCCCCCAGATCAGCTCGCTGGTTCCGGGCTTCTGCTCCGCTCCCCCTTTTCGGGCACCTCCTTAGTGTCAGGAGCTGACTCTCAAGTAATGCCCTGCCTTTGCTGATTAGCACTTTGCGAGGGCAGAGCTGGCTCGGGCTTTTCGTTAAGGCTCTAAGCAAATACCGTCACCTGGTTCCTGGGGTGGGTTAGAAGCTGTCTGGCTGCTTTCCTGCTCGTACGGCCGTGGACTCTCCACGCAGGACCGGCTCAGGTACCTGAACGCGGATTTTGGTTCCAGAGGGGCTGAGCCAGAGCTAGTAAGTCTGTCTGGGTCCGTGCTGCTCGTTGCCCTTCACGTCCTCGTGAATGGAAGAGCAGAAGGGATGCACGTTTAGACTCGCTGCCTTGCTTGGTTCACCCTCTGGTTCTCTTCGGGCTTTCGTGACCGATTTTGCGTGTTGGGAAGGACACAGCCCCTTGGGTGTGTGCTGGCTGGAGAGGGGTGTAAGGAGCAGCTGCGTCTGCGAGAGAGGGGAAAGCAAAGCTGGAGGATGGTTTCTCCTTATGGGGCTTTTTGTATCTGCAGCGTGGGAAAGGAAGAAGTGGTGGTGGCAGCCCTGAGGTGGGAAACTTGGAGGAAGGAGTTTCCTCGTGGGCTGAGGGAGCGCTGCTCGTTTTCTCATATAGAGCTCAATGCCAAAGAGAAAAATTGGGAACTGCTTTCTTGGAACAGTCCTTTTCTTTCCATCTGGAGAACATCCAGCACATTTTGTATGCTATTGGGGTTATAAAAGAAAAGCCACAGGCAAAAGAATAGAGAGGAACTCTTTGGCTTGTGTGAACTTAGTACGTGAACGGTGCAAGCAGATGTGCTAAGTGCCCTTTGAATTTCGGGGGATCAGAGTGGTTTGCTGAGACGAGTGCACAGCAGAGCGTTCGGATGCTCTGCTGTAAAAATAATTTGAATTCTTCTCGTCTGGTGGTACGGGGGTGTGTACGTCTTTTGACATGCAAATAGGAGGTTGGAGGGTGCTGTGCATTGCTCTGACACACAAGGAGTGGTTGATACGCCCATGACCTGCTTGTTTCTAAGAAGGTGAAGAGGCCTCAGCAAGCCTGAAATTGCTGGATCTCTAGTAGAACTGTTGCTCTGTTGCAGCGCCGAGTGAGTTTTTGAATCTCTGCTGCTCCTTGCTTGTCTCCTTGGCTTATCCTGTCCTCTGTCCTTTTGTTCCAGGGTCTCTGGACTGCAGCGATGAGGAAACCTCGGAGGAGGTCCCGGCAGAACTTGGAGGGGAGGCGTTCTCCTTCGCCTTACAGCCTCAAATGCTCACCGACTCGGGAGACACTGACGTACGCTCAGGCCCAGCGGATCGTGGAGGTGGACATCGACGGGCGGCTTCATCGCATCAGCATCTACGATCCCTTAAAAATCATCACGGAGGACGAACTGACTGCCCAGGACATCACCGAGTGCAACAGCAACAAGGAAAACAGCGAGCAGCCCCTCTTCCCTTCCAAATCTAAGAAAACACCTTCCAAAGGCAAGAAGAAGGAGTCCTGCTCCAAACATGCCCCGGGGACATCTTTACACTTGCCTCAGCCCAACTTCCGTGTGGTGGACTCCTTCAGCCAGCCGGCTGCGGCTCCTCTCCCCGCTGCCTACTACCGGTACATCGAAAAGCCTCCCGAGGACCTCGATGTAGAGGTGGAGTACGACATGGATGAGGAGGATCTGGCCTGGCTGGAAATGGTTAACGAGAAGAGAAGGGACGATGGTTATGGGACGGTGTCTGCTGACACTTTTGAGCTGCTGGTGGACCGCTTGGAAAAGGAGTCGTACCTCGAGAGCCGCAGCAACGGGGCTCAGCAGTCCCTCATCGACGAGGATGCCTTCTGCTGCGTCTGCATGGACGATGAGTGTCACAACAGCAACGTCATCCTGTTCTGCGATATCTGCAATCTGGCCGTGCACCAGGAGTGTTATGGCGTGCCCTACATCCCCGAGGGGCAGTGGCTTTGCCGCTGCTGCTTACAGTCCCCTTCGCGCCCCGTGGATTGTGTCCTTTGCCCCAACAAAGGTGGAGCCTTCAAGCAGACCAACGATGGCCGCTGGGCTCACGTGGTTTGTGCCATCTGGATCCCAGAGGTCTGCTTTGGAAACACTGTGTTCCTGGAGCCCATTGAAGGGATAAATAACATCCCCGCGGCTCGGTGGAAGCTCACGTGCTATATCTGCAAGCAGAAGGGCATGGGAGCTGCTATCCAGTGCCACAAAGTGAACTGTTACACTGCCTTCCACGTCACCTGCGCCCAGCGGGCTGGTCTCTTCATGAAGATTGAACCCATGAGGGAGACGAGCATCAACGGCACGACCTTCACCGTGCGCAAGACTGCCTATTGCGAGAGTCACTCCCCACCGGGGACGGTGAGAAAAGGCTCTCGGGCTGCTGGTGGTGAGGGGCAGGAGGATGCCGTGAAGGAGGAGGGGGAGGAGGAAGCCAGTTCTGGCCCTCCCAAAGGGTCTCTGAAAAAGAACCAAGTGAAATTGAAGCAGAAGATCAAAAAGGAGCCCGGCGACGTGACCAACGGGCGTTCGTCTGTGCCCATGGTGACAGTCACCCAAATCCCCTCTTGCAGGTGAGCGTTGCGGCTTTAGGGAAGGAGCTGGGCAGGGGCTGTTCCGAGGGCTCGGTCCTTCTCGTTGTTGACCTTGAAAACACTGAATCTTCAGTCAAGACCTAGCAATAACTGTGTTCGGAGAGTACTCTGCACAACCATTCCCAACCATTCTCCCGCGTGAGAGTCGCTGGTGCTCTGTGGTTTCCCTGCTTTGCCGAGCAGCCTTCCCAGACTGTCGGTAACGTAGTACCCGTGGGGTTCCCCAACGGCAAACACCCATCTGGCATCTGAATGCACAGAGGTGGTTGTGAAGGTGGTTCTAAATACTTCAAGCTTTACAGGTTAGCAGGCAGGTAGGGGTCGTCCCGCTCTTAAATTTTTTTTAATCTCCTCATCTCATAATTTTTTAATTCCTTCTTTTACTACAGACCATATCAAACCTGTCAGTGTCGCAAGCCACTTTGAATTTGGCCGTGTATTTTCTTGTCCCAGGTCTCTCTCCTGCAGAACTGGGTAGTGCTGAATTTTTCGTTTGGTGCCTTAGAAAGCGTGGCGACGTGTCGCCGCTATTTTAACAGGCAAACTTTCTAAGATTGCTGATAAGTCACCACGTGTAATCTAACAAATGGTTTGAGAAGGTTACAGAAGACGATATATTATTCTTGGACTCCTGTCAGTTTAAGTTTCCCAGACTCCAGCTTAATAACATCAGACTTAAACGACCTCCAGGGAAGTTCTTGAGACTGAAAGCGGATTTGAAGTTGAGGTTTGGAGACAAATTGGTGATTGTGGATTTTGACTGTGCCGTAGCGAGTGCTTGGGGAGAACCTCCAGCCGAGCTGCTGCTAATAGGGACAGACTGTGAAAAGAGGATGTATCTGTCCTCGTGGTGGGGAGATCCCAGTTTGTACCAGTTGCGCGTAGTTCAGAGCGGGCACGGACACAACGCCGCAAAGCTTGATTGGGAAACCTGCTGGTGTCACCGGGGTCAGCAGAGTTGCGATCGCTTTGCAGTTGGCTCCATGATGCCTCTTTGCTTCCTTCAGGCTGAACAAAATCTGCAGCGGCCTCTCCCTCCAGAGGAAGAACCAGTTCATGCAGAGGCTCCACAACTACTGGCTGCTGAAGCGGCAGGCGAGGAACGGGGTGCCCCTCATCCGGCGCCTGCACTCGCACCTCCAGTCTCAGAGGAACGCGGAGCAGGTACTGGTCCCCGGCGTGGGAGGACGGAGAACTGGTGTTCTGGGGGAGGTGGGCTTGATGCATGGCTGGGAAGGGGAGTGAGAGTGAAAGGATGGGAGTGAAAGGACCTGATTTAAGTTAGGGAGGTGATCGTGCCCCTGTACTCGGCACTCGTGAGACCTCACCTCGAGTGCTGTGTCCAGTTTTGGTCACCACAGCACAAGAAGGACATGGAGGTGCTGGAGCGGGTGCAGAGAAGGGCAACAAGGCTTGGGAGAGGGCTGGAAAACCTGCCCTATGAAGAGCGGCTGAGGGAGCTGGGTTTGTTTAGTCTGGAGACGAGGAGGCTGAGAGGAGAACGTGCAAAGGTTGCACAAATTTGATTCAGTTCCTAACCCTCACCCATGTTTCAGTCCGTTCGTCTTGTTGCTTTGACTTTTGCCTCAAGTTGCGTCAGGGGAAGTTTAGATTGGATATTCGGAGGAAGTGCTTTACTGAACGAGTGGTGAGGCACTGGAACAGGCTGCCCAGGGAGGTGGTGGAGTCACCAACCCTGGAGGTGTTTAAAAAGAAAGTAGATCTGGCACTTGAGGCTGTGGTGTAGTGGTTGGGTGTGCTGGGATGGAGGTTGGACTAGATGATCTTCAGAGGTCCCTTCCAACCCCTGACATTCTGTGATTCTGTGATTCTCTTTTGGTCTCCTCTTGGTAAGTTCACGCTGGAAGAGGTGAGTTAGTGTGTTGGTGGGATATCCATCCTGCTGCTAGAATTGGTGTGGGTGAGCTGGCAGGTAAGAGATTTTCCCCTGAGTCAGGAGATCCAGGATTATGCAAGAGTGTGATGGGCCTGTGGTGGACGTTCCTCACAAGCGATTAAAGATCCCTTCCTCAAGAAAATGAGTATTAGCTCCAGAATCCTGCCCAAATTCCAGTTTGGGTCATTCTTCCTGCAGCTTCTGTTTCTGACCCTCCCGTGCACATAATCGTCAGGGCTGGACTCCTCCTGTTCTTCCTCTGAGCTGGTGTCCAGAATCACTCAGTCTCAATGCTGTTAAAGAGCACGAGAAGTAATTGGTGAAGTAAAGAAGCGGTCGGACTCTACCCTCTAACATAACCTGTCAGCGGGTGTTGTGCAGTGGACACATATGTTTTTACAGTCACTGGAGGAATTTATAGGCTTCTGGTTTGCACGAAGACTGCTCTGGGTGATTAATAAAAAAAATATTTCCCACTCCTCAGTCCAGAGTTTGGGGAAGTGCAGCATTTCCTTGGTGTATTAAGTTGGCAATTTACCCTAAGTAAGTTCTTAAAAATAAACATCCTATAGATGGGAAGCATGGAGATCTTGTGAAGCAGTTGTCCTCTCTTGGCAGTCATGTGAAAGTATGTGCTCTTCAGCTCTATCCTCAGAACTATTAAAAAAGCTACAGATTGCGGAGAGGAAGGCTGATTGTGTTGCAAAGCCCCCGAGCTGTGCCTTGGAAGGCGTGAGCTCATCTCCCAGCGTTGGCTGCTCCTTTGTGTTTTGGCAAATCTCTTCCTGTGACTTTATTTCTTACTGGTTACAAAGAGAATAATAATAGCTTTTTTCTCCTATGCTTTTCCTCCCCTTGCCTTTAGACTGTAAACGCTTTGGGCTGCCTCCTCGATGCGCAGCAGCCAGCAGAGAGCTTTCCAGCCTCCGTAATTAATTTGGATGTAAAAGCAGGGAGGGTGTAAATGGACGTGTTCCCAGAGCGTAGCTGCGGCGTGATCTAGGCCTGACTTTACACATAATGTGAAATCCAAATGTGTTTGTTAGACAGTGACGTGCTGTAGGAAGGAGGGGACACGGTCTCAACAAGAGACCAGGAGGAAGACTAGGAGAGCGATTTGCAGGGGACGCCAAGAAAGAGGAGGAAACGTGGGTCGTGTTTTTCATTACAGAAGGAGCAGGACGAGAAGACCAGCGCCGTGAAGGAAGAGCTGAAATACTGGCAAAAACTGCGGCATGACTTGGAGCGGGCGCGGCTGCTCATTGAGCTGATCCGTAAGAGGGAAAAACTCAAACGGGAGCAGGTGGGTAGTTTTGGCTGTCGAGTTACTGTGCTTAGATTCAGTCCCGCACAAGCATATCCCGTGCTGCAGGAGACAGAGCGGGAACACGGGCAGTTTGTGCTGAGCCTTTTCCTCTTTTCAGAGAGTTGGGACTCTGTGGATGTGCAGAGCAGCCGCCTCTCCCTGAGCCTGTCACGGGCTCGCTCTGCTCAGCCCCTGCCCTCAGAACCAGGGCTTGCTGCGGAGCACTGCGGGAGTATTTGCGTAATTCATAGTGGATTTGATTCCTGCCCTCAGCGCCCTTCCTGTTTCTGGGCATGGACGAGGTGTTTTGCAGAGTAGAAGTTAGATCTCCTTCAGTGATTATTTTGGGAGTTTGGTAACACCTACTCCAGAGAGAGGTCTAAATCAGAATTCTACTCTTCACTTCTGAAGCTAAAAATTTCTGTGTTTTGCCCTCCTGAGCTCATTTTTAGAAGAAAAACTTTTCAGATGGAGACAGTTCCTAACTGTCCTCTTTGGGCTGTGTGCAGTTCTCCAAAGTTGAACCAGTTAAGGCTGCTTCCCCTGCTCGCCAGCTTTGCCTGCTGCGGGTCTTTGGTCGCTGCGGCCACGACTGTGCTCTCCGGCACGAGTGTCTTCAAGGAGAGCTTCATGCAAGCCTTGCCCTGAGCGCAGTGAGCCTGGATGCGTGGCCTCAGGCGTTGCCTGGGAGCTCTCAGGCTGCCCGCAGGGAGGAAAAGCTGCATCCTCTGTGATCACAGCTCCTCTGCGAGCTGCTGTTCCCTGGCCAGAATCTGACCAAAGCTTTCCTGAAGTCCTTTTGATGCCGATAGTGGTTCGTTTGCTACATTGGCCTTGATTTGCAGCAGTGGTTTGATCCTTCTTGCTGTGCGGACGTGTTTTAGGTAGGAGGAACAAAAAGAAAATAATCACTCTTGGGCTTTGTTTGCTTTTGATATCTTGATATATCCCTATCACAGTTGGCTAAATCCACAAAAGCTGGTTGAAACGATGGTGTGCTTTATAAAAGGATATCGCAGGGAATTCGATCCAGTTGGCGCTCTGTCCCAGCCCAGGTTTTGACTGAGTGGAGAAGGATGCTCCAGAGTCCTGAGTCTTCGTTCAACTTCTTTCCTATTTGGAGGAAAGGGTCTTTATATCCACCTTTATTCCTTCTCTTATCGATGCTGTCTTGTTGCCTAGCACAGCGAGTGCGGTTGGCTTTGTGTAAACACACTTGCTTTCCTTTGCCCCTGCAGTGGTTGATTTAATGACATAATGAGGGATTGTAAGATCAAAGAAATTTAAACGTTCAAGGAGAAATAATTACTTTATCCTGTTCCAGTCTTCTTTGAATGGAATTTCAGTGTAAGAGATCAAACCGGTGCTACGAGTTGTTTGCTTGCAATTATTAGAGGCTTCAGAAAGGATGTGAGAAACTGTATTAGGGATTTGCAGGCATCTAACCGCTGTTGTTGTTGTTCAGCTTCTGCCTTGAAGTGTGCGAGCTTACATCTTGAACTTTGTTTGTGCTCTCTCGTCTAATTATGGTTGTTGCTGTGCGTGCAGCTGCGTACGTACTTTTAACTTTTATATAATGTTGCTAATTGGCATAATAATACCTTGAGGCAGGGAGTTCTGCAGGGTCACTTACCAGGCATGAAAAGCGTCTTCCTGTTTTCATTTTTAGTTACGTTATCTTTTGATTTTTCGGGGGTTTCCTCTTGTTTTGGCTTCCCGCGACTGGATAAGCGAGAGTTCCCCACGCAGAGAGCTTGGACTGCGCAGTCTGACTCTGCACCTGGAGAGGACCAGGTGTCTGCTAGAAATTCTTCAGCGATGAGTCTCCCAGGCTTGGGGTGTGATGAGCTGAGGTTTCCACCGCTGGGTAGAGCTGGGCTGATGATTCCGGGGAAACTGGAGGGAGACACCGCTCCCCTGTCCTGTCCTCGATGACTGTGCTCCTCGCCCTTTTCCCGTTCCCAGGTGAAGGTTCAGCCGGCAGCTATGGAGCTCCAGCTGACCCCTTTCAACGTGCTCCTGCGCACAACGCTCGACCTGCTGCAGGAGAAGGATGCCGCCCAGATCTTCGCGGAGCCTGTGAACCTGAACGAGGCAAGTCTCTTTCCTGGAGGTGTCTAAGGGGTTGCTGGGCAGAAGCTCGTTTGCTCTCATAACCCTGCAAGCACAAACCACCTTGTCCCGAGCTGCTGGTGGACTAAAGAATATCTCAGAGAGGCCTCACAATGTTTATATCCTTTCGGGCCGAAAACCCCCCAAACGTTATTTTCTGTATTATCAACTATTTTCAGTATTATTTTCTGGAAGCTTCAGCACGTCTCAGACAAATAATGTTTTGCAGAGCCAGGTCGTGTCTTGCCTTGACTGGGTGACACAGAAATGAACTGCTGGCGCTGCCCTTTGCCGCTGGAAAGGGCGTTAAGAGTGCTTGTGATGGATGCGCTCTAGTTGGCTAGTAAATGGTTTTTGTAATTGTACAGGTTTTATATGTTTAGGTTCCAGATTACCTGGAATTCATTTCCAACCCAATGGATTTTTCCACCATGAGGCGGAAGCTGGAGTCCCACCTCTACCGAACGTTGGATGAGTTTGAGGAAGACTTTAACCTTATAGTTACCAACTGCATGAGGTATAATGCTAAAGACACGATTTTCCACCGAGCAGCTGTCCGGCTCAGAGACCTCGGAGGAGCGATATTGCGTCACGCGCGGCGGCAGGCTGAAAGCATCGGCTTTGACACTGATGTGGGGATTCACCTGCCTGAGTCACCCAAAACCAAGGACTTTTACCGCTTTTCGTGGGAAGATGGTGAGTATTCATTAACCTTTTCTTTTTTTCTCCTCTAAGGCAGATTGTAACTGTGGTTCTGAGCATGTCACTCAGCCTGCATGGAAATCATAGCTGTCAGATATGAGAATTTTCCTATCCAGCTACTTACCTAAGTACACATCTAGCTCCATTAGAGCCTCAAAGAGCAGGATTTCAGGTGAGCCGGGCACTGAGCTTAGCTCCAGGCTCTCCTAGTGCACGTCTGTCTTGGAAGAGCCTTGTGACTGCCCGTGCTGTTCGATTTGTGCCGTGGCCGCGCTACAAACTCGGTGTTTCAAAGAGCAGTGCTAAGGCAGGTCTCGAGTTTTTTTTTACTGTAAGGAAAGCTCCCAGTAAATCAGCGAGATGTGGAGAAACTGGGTTTGATGGAGCACTGAGGGCTGGGAGGGAGCGATGTGGGGTTAAGGTAATGGGAACCAAGCAGTCCTTCAAGCCGAGATTTTCCGTTCGCTCCAGTCCCACGGCCGTCTCGAGATGCAGCTCCAAACCGTTGGTTGAGTAACTCAGCTGAACTTGATGCAGAATGCTGTTGCCATCCAGCACGCAGAGCCTGTGGTCCGCTCTCCCGATTCCAAGCGCTGCAGCCCTCTTGGGTGCAGACGGACGCTCTGTGAGGAAATTTGTGTTGGTGTCCGATAGCGCAGCCCTCGGCTGCCTGCCCGGCTCCGGTGGATACCAGCCCTTCCGCAGAGCCAGAGGAATGGCAAACGTGTTATGTTTTGGCCAGTTCTGTTCATGGTCTGATTTTGTTGTTGAATCTGGCGATGGAATAGGTTTCTGCCGAGAACCTGGGCTGTGAGCTGTCTCCTGTGGGGTGAGGACACGTGTTCTTTTACTCTTGCCCCCAGAACAGTGACGGGAACTGGAGGGCAGCGCGAGTTAAGTCAGTTGCTCTTTACCCAAAGGAAGTCCGAGCTCCAAGGTTAACAATTCCTAAATCCCTGAATTAAAGCTGTTGGTTCATGAATAGCAGCAGTGGGAATGAGTCACGGCAGGGGTGGAGTTCCCTTCTTCAAGAAGCCGTGCTCCTTCCCTTCACTGTTGCGCTCCTTTTTGATGCAGTGGATAACATCCTCCTCCCGGAGAACCGGGCCCACCTCTCCTTGGAGGCGCAGCTGAAGGAGCTGCTGGAGAAGCTGGACATGGTGAGCACCATGCGGTCCAGCGGCGCCCGGACGCGACGCATCCGGCTCCTGAGGCGGGAGATCAACTCCCTTCGGCAGAAGCTGGCCCAGCAGCAGAACAAGACGATGCCCAACGGGGAGGAGGGGCTGGATAAAACACCAAGGGAAGAGGACGAGGAAGGGGAGAGAGGTGAGAGGTTGCAGCAGGATTTCAGCTCCAGCTCTTCAGGGCATGTCAATAGTCAGCCTGCTGTTTCTCCTCTCTGTTGGTGGTTTTGGGAGTAACTAAAACGTTCAAGGAGATTCTTTATTCCTTTAGCAGATGATGCCAAGCCCCCACATCCTCCAACCCTGGAGCCCACGGGACCTGCGCCTTCCCTCTCAGAGCTGGACTCTCTGCAGGAGCCTCCAACGCTCAAACCCATCAGTGAAAGCAAGCCCTTGAATCAGCTGCAGAAGAGGATGATGTCGGATGGGGAGCTCTTCGACAAAAAGGCTCTGCAGCGGGAGAGCCAGGCCTTCCAGCGCTTGCTCAGTGACAACGGCCTCAACGGCCTGGCCTTGCCGCCTGCAGACACCCCCGCCAGTCCCCCCTTCACCGGCGTGGGCCGACGGACATCTGTCCTTTTTAGAAAAGCTAAAAATGGGGTGAAGCTGCAAAGAGGCCTGGACTGCTCCCTGGAGAACGGGGAGGACCACGGGCAGACCGGGCAGTGTTCACCCTCACGCCCTGACGGGCAGCGACAGGCTCGTGCAGGGCAGGACCTGCAGCGAGAGCGATGGAGAGAAGTCACCCAGGCAGGCGGGACAGAGAGGTAATGCCTCGGGATTTCTCTTCCTTCTGAACCCTTGGAAACTGCGAGGTGGGGCTGCAGGGGGTAGGAATCCTGGGGCCGAGTAAAGGCGTCTGCATCCAGACTGCTCACCTGAAGCTCAGTTGATGCTGGAGGCAGAGTCCTTGTAACCAGACCTGCCTGACGAAAGCTTCATCTCTTCCACACAGTTCTAAAATAGGGCAAACGAGCCATGTCCGTGATGAGTTGCACCTCTCTTCTCCGCTGACTGTACACGGAGTTTCTGGTAATTTAGTTCGGCTCTAGAAACCTCCTTTTTAGGCATTTCAGGGTTCCAAGATGAAATCCAGGACGGTCACAAATCGTTTTCTCTTTGCTGGTCTACAGGGCTGCTGTAAGAGAGAGTTTGCCATTTTTCTGTAGGCCAAGGCGATGTGCCAGGCTGCTTCCAAAGCTGTTGGAGAGTCTGGCTGGAGACTCCAGGGTCTCCAGTAAGGGCTGAGAAGTGTTGACATTCCTACTCTCGGGAGAATTTGCACTGGCTTGGCCACCCTTAGCAGTGAGAGTTTCCCGGTGTGCAGTGGACCGGTAGCGCAGCACCCATGCAAGATGTGTTATTAAACCTTCCTTTTCAATCAGCCTAATACTTTATGTGTCAGGGTTAGAAATACCTTCTATTAAGTCACCTTTTGGTTGCAGCCGAGTCTGGGCAACTTGGCTGCAGAATTTCCCTCTCTGGCTGAAGCGCTTGGTGTCCTTGTGGCTGCCAGTTGTGGGACAACGACGCTCCCTGAGCCTTGGCAGCATCTTCAGGGCGTTGCTGCTGCTGCTTTGGGCTGATGCCCTGTTGTCTCCTCAGCAGGAGTGACGAACGGCTTCGCGAAACACGCAGAAAGCGGCTCCGACTCCGAGTGCAGCTCTGGCCTGGGCGCTGGGCTGGCGATTGAAGCCTGCGGGTAAGTGTGAAACCCTCCCCCAGGACACCTGCTTGCGTGGCTGCGTTCATCTGCCTGGCTTTGACTTCCTTCTTGCAAACCCAGCCCAAACCGTCGCTGATTTTGTGTGCTGACCCCAACGGCAAAAAGCTGCTGAGGTTCCATCCCGTCTTCTCAAGCTAGAAGTCCCAAAAACACCGAGAGATTTTCCAAGCAAGTGGGGATCGGTTACGCCTGTTTCTGCAGGCGTCCAGCCGTCTTCCTGTGGTTTTTGAGAACCAAAGCCAGAAAATCCTTGAGCTCAAATGTCCAGTTCAGCCCTGCAGGTGAAGCTGAGCTTCTGCCACCCCCTAAATTGCTTGTTGCCTCTTCCTGGAGGTTTTAAAGCTGAACTTGCCCCTTCAAGTTCTCACCCCAGAACAAGTTCGCCCCCCACAAGCTCACCTTCGAACCAAATCTTGGCCCACTGGCCCCACTGTATTTGCCTCCATTTCCCCATCTGTGCATGAGAGAGAAAAATCTAAATTCACAGGGGAGCATGGAGGCTTGTTAGTTGATGCTTGTGTAGTGCTTTGAAGACGAAAAGTACGATGTAAGCTCTTAGTACAATAAATGCAAGCGATTCACGTAGCAAAAATTACCTCAGAGCTATGGAACACCCGCAGAGCGAGGAGCTAGAAACAAGCTGGTGTCTCATGGATAACATGTGCAATTATTCCATTTAGGGACAGCTCCGGTTACTGCTTTTTCTCCTCTCTTTGAGCACCAAACTCACTCGGAATGGGCTGGTTATTAGAAAACTGTAAATAAAGGAAATGAAAAGAAAGAAGGAATTAGAATAGTGAAAAAATAGGATTGCTTGAGGTGGAGCTGGTCCATTTTCCGAAGGGTAATGAGGTGAAAGGATGTTCAGGACGTGGGCTCATAGAGTCCAGCTGCCCATACGCTCTCCAGCGTGAAGTCTTTGCTGGGTTTCTTCCTCACGTTCGTAGCTTGGTTTCCCTGAGGCCCCTTTCATCGCTCCTGGCAAAGCTGGGGTGACGTCCAGTGCACTTGCACCAGAAGAGACGTATTGTTCCTTTCATGCCAGGGCTTCACCAGTAATTTTACAGTATTTTATACAGAGCTGAGGAACCCATTTCCTTGGCTTTCTTTTCAAGGGTAATCTCTTGCCTCCTCATACCTACTTTTCCTTCTCTTCCTAACAGTGGTTTGATGCCTCCCAAGCGGAGTCGAGGGAAGCCGGCTCTTTCCCGGGTGCCCTTCTTGGAAGGCGTGAACGGAGACTCCGATTACGGCAGCTCAGGTGAGAGGGGCACACCTTGCTTCCCCGCTCAGCTGGGGGCAGCAGCGCTCAAATCCACGCCGGGAACCGTGCCTGCCCGAAACTCCCCGGGCTGTATGATCAGGTTGTCACTGCGGGAAAGGTTTTTCCTCCTTTCGCTTCCACCGATCGACTGTGCCCTGTGTTCTCCTCCAGCGGGTGTTTTCTTGTAGGTGTGGAGTGTGTGACGTGCCTGGCACTGCCTGCTCCTGTTTTGAGACTAGTTCTCTTTTACAAACAGTAAATCACACTCCTGAGGAGTCTCTCTGGAGGTGACTTCATAGCTGTTCCCTCCGGTATCGCTGTCATTGCTTTCAGGGTCCCTGTAACAAAGTCCTCTTTGTCAGGCAGGGCTGCAGAAGCAAATAGGTTAAAAAATGCACAAGTATTGTTGGTGGTTTTAAGTACCACAGCGATTCACCTGGTGATGACGGGTGGGTTCTTGTTACCGTAACCCCTTGCCGGTCACCTCCTGCCCTCCTGAGCTCTGTTCCCTTCTGTCCCTCAGGCAGGACGCTCCTGATGGCCTTGGAGAGCCAGGCCGAGCTGGAACCCTTGGAACTCGTGTGGGCCAAATGCCGTGGCTACCCCTCCTACCCCGCCCTGGTGAGTACCCGGCGGCTCGCCCGCAGCCCGGACCCACGGCGCAGAGCTGGTGTGTTTGGCATGGACAGAGAAGGGAAACTGCCCGGAGCCATGCAATGCGTGCCTTTTTGTATTATTCTATTTTTCCCCTTTGCACCGTTCATTTTCCCCGTGCTCGTTGCTTCAGAGCATTGCGGAGGATTCATAAAACATCGGTCTCTCGGCGCTAGGAACGGGAGGAGATCTTTCCTCTCCCCTCCTGGTCACTCTGCGGGTGCGGGGAAGGGAATCAGTACTGTTGGCATGAGAAGACCTAAATTTTATAAAGGCAGGGTATTTCCTTAATATTTATCTGTCTTGGGATATCTGACTCTTAACATGAAATCTGTAAACTCAGCTTCAGCGAGCACCACGCTTCGTTCCATGGTGCTGGAAGTGCCGGCACCGCCGCGGCCTTTTAGCTGCTTGTCCGGTTAACAAAAGCGTCTAAGTCAGAACACGAGATGGGCTTGGCTATGTTTTGTTTTTTCTGCTGCTTTTAAATACACAGCAGATTGTGCTGAAAGAGTGACCCTCATCCGTGCTCTTACTCAGAAGTGTGAGCCCGGAGAAGGGAACAGCTGTGGATCTGCCAGCCAGCAACATTTTTAAAATCTTTGCGTGGCTACAGCCGAAGTTAAACCGTGCTTTAGCCAGCTTTAAACAGAGGTTGGCACCCTCCAAAAAAAAACCCCAGTTTTTTACTAGCAACCTGTTACAGCGATGAAGTTCTTATGAATTCCTACAGCTGGCCAAAGCTGCTTTTTCAAGCCCTTAGGAGCCAAGCTCAGGAGGCAAAGACGAGTTGACCGAGTCTTGTGTCCACCCTTCACCGTTTCGTTCTCCTCTCACTGACATTTCTGCTTTATATGGGGAGAACCGACGCATCCGTGGTTACTTCTCTCACAGCAGAAACCTCGAGGACAGGAAAATTCATTAAAAATTGCTGCTGAGAGACAGCGCAAGCAATTCTGCGTAGCCCTCCTGAGTGGATTTTAATTGTCTGGCTTGGAGAGACTGAAAGAGCAGGAAAGATAAACGCATTCTCTGCAGTATTTGAAGGGTTCTGGGCTTAAATATCCTTTCCCCGCGTCACCAGATCATCGATCCGAAGATGCCGCGTGAGGGTTTGCTCCACAACGGAGTCCCCATCCCCGTCCCACCCGTGGATGTGTTGAAGCTGGGGGAGCAGAGGCAGACAGAGGCAGGAGAAAAGCTCTTCCTCGTCCTTTTCTTTGACAACAAGAGAACCTGGTGAGTGTGTGTGGCGAGGCAGGGACCTGTGGCGAGTGCTGGGGTTGAGGGAAGATGAGAAATCCCCGTTGGTACACGGGAGCTTCCAGGGGTTGTGATGATGTTACGTGTAAATTGGAGAATTTAAATGTGCAGCGGTCAAGAAGAGTTTAAGTCAGGAAGCCAGCCTGCTTTTCCTGGCCCGAGAGCACACCGCCTGAGCGCTGGGCTCCACGGGGAATTGCCCAGCGTCCCCACCAAAATACTGAGGCACAGGAAGAGCCACTCTAGTCGTCAAAATCTGGAGGGACCATTTGAATTTGAAACGAGAAGCCAGTTCTGCTGCCACTCCAAAGCTTTGCCAAAAGTCCCCGGGGTTACGGTTTCAAAATGCAGTTTATTCTGTATTTAAACCTGCCTGATTTGTCAGAGGTGCCGCGGACCTGCGGTTCTCAGAGCAAGGGATTGGTTTGAAATGGGCAAGGTAGGTGTAAGCACCTGGTTTAGGGCAAGTGAAACATCTCGAGGGCCTTTGCTGTTCTGTCTCAGACAGACTGAATCTGCTGAGGTTGGTATCAGTGGCCGAACGTGCTCACATGGTAACATTAACCCAGCCAGGTGTAAGAAACCAGCCAAGTGCCTTAAAAATAAGCAATAGAGCTTCGAAACAATGGGAAATTTGTAAAATGGGAACATCTTGCTGGAAGAGGTGAGTCCCCGCAGCGAGTTCAGCCGCGTGCTGGATTATTTACCCAGCAAATGCCAACAGGGGAATGGGAACCAAGCAAAGAAACCGTCACGGAGGAGGCGATGTGAGACCTCTGTGCGGCCAGGATCGCGGAGCCGGGGGGTTTTATTCTGCGGACAAAGCGGGTGTTGGGGCATGAATAGATCATGGGAGCACCTCGAGTACTGTGTCCAGTTTTGGTCACCACAGCACAAGAAGGACATGGAGGTGCTGGAGCGGGTGCAGAGAAGGGCAACAAGGCTGGTGAGAGGGCTGGAGAACCTGCCCTATGAAGAGCGGCTGAGGGAGCTGGGTTTGTTTAGTCTGGAGGAGGCTGAGAGGAGACCTTATTGCCCTCTACAACTACCTAAAAGGAGGCTGGAGTGAGGCTGGTGCTGGTCTCTTCTCTCTAATTCCTAACGACAGGACAAGGGGAAATGGCCTCAAGTTGCGTCAGGGTAAGTTTAGGTTGGATATTCGGAGGAAGTTCTTTACTGAACGAGTGGTGAGGCACTGGAACAGGCTGCCCGGGGAGGTGGTGGAGTCACCAACCCTGGAGGGGTTTAAAAAGAAAGCAGATCTGGCACTTGAGGCTGTGGTGTAGTGGTTGGGTGTGCTGGGATGGAGGTTGGACTAGATGATCTTCAGAGGTCCCTTCCAACCCCTGACATTCTGTGATTCTGTGAGATGAGAGCCGGTACCTGACTGCTGCTGAGGGCTGTGGGGAGCGCTCGAGGAGCTCGAGGACTTGGCCACGTCTTGGAAACTCCTTGGGCTGCAGCGGGTGCGGGAGCCAGGCCCGTGGGAGCGGGAG
>NW_009698978.1:0-2729 GCF_000703405.1 Apaloderma vittatum | reverse complement strand
ATCCACATGAGCCGCGTGCGGGGAGATCACCCCTTCGTGACGTCCAATTATCTGTGAGGCCAGGGGGGCCGGTCCTCCTCCTCCTCCTCCAGCCCCGGCGCTCCCCGTGGCGCCGATCCTCGAAATACCCTGAAATGTGCCAAAAAACAGCAAAAAAAAAGCCTGTCTGGCTTTTTTTTTTTTTGAATGTGTCGTCGCCGAAGAGCCGGCGGGAGGTGAAATGTACAGTCCGCGGGGCCCGGAGCGAGCCGTCGGGGAATCGAAGCCGCGATTCCCGAGAAACCGTCGTCGCCGGAACCGGCCCTGGGATCCTTCACGGAAATCCCAACTGGACTTTCTTGTGCCAAACTGAACCCGAACCGTCATTGGCCTTTTCGTTTGTATTTTTTTTTATTTTTAAAATGACATCGATTGTCCCATCGCAAAACAAACAGAATCGTAGCCGGGAGTTGGCGTTAACCATTTTGCTGCCTACACAGGGAGTGGTTTTGAGTTAGTTTTTTTCTCTCTCATTGCGTTTAGAAAAAGCTTGGAGGTGTTTTGGTAACCTTCCCCTCGGCTGCGCACACTGACATGCACAGATGCACAGAGCTTTAAATATAAAAAGCAAATTACTTGATTTATTTTTGTGTGTGTGTGTGTGTGTCCTACAACTTTATTTGGTAGTTTCACCTTGAAATTCTAATTTCTGGGACTCTGCTTGTTCCAGTAACGTTTCATATCACGGTTTAGTGCGGTGACGAGTCGAAAAAGACTTCTTTTTATTAATTTTTTATTTTAAGAAGCAAATTTTGGAGGTGTCCAACGAGCTGGAGCAGCTTTGCAGGCACCGAGGTTGATCAGGGTTGGAGGGAGATGCATCTTCTGTGTGGGTTTATGCACATTTGCTGTGAGGCTCCTCTTTTTTCCCTTTTTTTTTCAGTCTCCGATGTTTTCCTCCAGCTCGGTTTGAGCTGAACCCGGGCGCCGAGCCGAGCACCAACCGCTTTGCCTTCACCCCGCGCACGTCCCCTCTCCCCGGCGTCGGCGTCCGAGCTCCGCCAACAATCCCTGCTTGGGTTTTTTTTGGTTTGTTTTTCTTTTTTTGTGAGGGATTTGCATTGCAAAAACTAAAAAACAGGGACAACCGGTGTTTGGAAACTTGAAGAGAAACCCTTTTCTATCAGCCAAGGATTTCTGTGATTGCTCCGCTCCCTTCTGTTGCGTCTCCCTTGTTTTGTTGGTTTGGTTTTTTTTCGCTTTCCCAGTCGAAGAACCAAAGGTGCAGGGCAAGATTGTAGATTGAATATCATCCTTTCCCTTTTTAACTCGGTATTTTTTTATTATTTTAACTTTTTCATACTGAAGAGAATGTGGGGAAGGGGGTGGGGGGTTGTGTCAAAATAATAATAATTAATAATAATAAATAGTAGGGAGTAATCACTGCCATTTCTACTTGGTCTACTTTTTTAAAAATACCACTTCTTATACATTGGGACGTGGAACCACACTTTAAGGAAGATTCCTGTAACATAGAGAGATGGGGCATAGGATTTTGTAATAATAATTGAAAATAATAATAATAATAATGATGCCTGTGGAGTGTGGCGAGGGAAGGACGTTGTGTATATAGTTGTAAAATATCGTTCTAAATTATTTAGACCTCTTGTCACCGTTCTTGAAGTCCTCAGTTGTGTTATATGCACACGGTGTAATTTATTTAAAGGAACAGACACTTTTCCAGGTGGTAGCTCAGCTGTGGACTTGTGACCTGTGTGGATGTTTTAAGATTTATTTTTTTGGGGGGGGTTGGTTTGGTTTTTGGAGTTTGTTTTTTGGGGTTTTTTTGGTTGGTTTTCATTTCGTTCCGTTTGTTTTCCTCAATGACAATTTCGAATTTGAATTGGCTGATATCCTGCTGTTGCTACGGGACCTAAATGTTACTGTCAGTCTGCTGTAAAGCACAGATCGCTCTATTTATTGTAGAAAGTGAGTTTATTTGCTTTCTAGAGTTGTTTATATCAGATGGTATAAGAGAGGTAATAAGAAAATCTATGCTTGTAAAGAAAAAAAAAAAGAAAAGCTAATTTTACCTACTATAATCTGACTGTCTGAGACTATATTTTCTCTCTGAGAAATAAATGTTCTAATGTATATATATTAAAAAAAAATTACTAAAAATGAGTCTTTCCTCACTGGTGTTGCCCCGAAGTCCAACTTTCCAGGAGCAGCCCTGGGGTCTCCTCTTACGGCCACGATTCCCCCCGACCCTCCGCGGGGTGATGCCGGGGGCTGCAATCGTGCGAGTTATTCTGGGGCCTGGGAGGGGGGAGAAATTTAAAAAAAACCCCCAAATTAAAAAGAGGTGAAATTACTAAAAATGAGTCTTTCCTCACTGGTGTTGCCCCGAAGTCCAACTTTCCAGGAGCAGCCCTGGGGTCTCCTCTTACGGCCACGATTCCCCCCGACCCTCCGCGGGGTGATGCCGGGGGCTGCAATCGTGCGAGTTATTCTGGGGCCTGGGAGGGGGGAGAAATTTAAAAAAAACCCCCAAATTAAAAAGAGGTGAGTTCTGAGACTCCAGATTAAGGTATAAAAAGCTTGGCAGCATCCCAAGCTTTTTATACCTTAATCTGGAGTCTCAGAACTTGGAAGGTTTTGTGGTGTGCAGGGCTCTCTTCAGCTGGGGGTGCAGGTGAAGGTGTTACAGGGAAGTTCTTCAGTTTTTCTTGTATTTTTCCCCCAGAATT
>NW_009698977.1:828-1454 GCF_000703405.1 Apaloderma vittatum | reverse complement strand
TGGGGCCTTGGCAACTCATGAACCCCCTTCTCTGCCCTCAGAGCAACTGCATCAAGACCTCCAAGTACAACATCATCACCTTCCTGCCTGTCAACCTCTTCGAGCAGTTCCAGGAAGTGGCCAACACCTATTTCCTCTTCCTCCTCATTCTGCAGGTGAGTGCTGGGGGGCCCGGGGAGGCAGACGGGTTCAGGAGGGGCCGGGGCACTGCTCCTGCAGAGCAGCGGGTCTGGCGCCTTCACGCAAGGTTAGCCTAGATCTGGGGCTGGTCCCTTCCCCTGTAACTCCCTCTCCCTGTCCCCAGCTGATCCCGCAGATCTCTTCGCTCTCCTGGTTCACCACCATCGTGCCTTTGGTTCTTGTCTTAACCATCACAGCTGTCAAAGATGCCACCGACGACTATGTGAGTGGTCCCCCACGCGGTGCTGTACCTGGGCTGGCTGACACTCAGGGCTGGGACCCTGGTGCGGGTGTGCGGTGCCCAGGGCCACGGCGTTTATAGGGGGAGGGACGCGGGGATGCTCCCCAGAGAGCCTCACGCCGCTGTCTCTTTCCCCTCTGCACCCAGTTCCGCCATAAAAGCGACAACCAGGTGAACAACCGGCAGTCTCACGTGCTGATCGGCC
>NW_009698977.1:285-756 GCF_000703405.1 Apaloderma vittatum | reverse complement strand
GAGAAGCTGCTGGTTCCCACCTAACTCAGCTCTCGTGTCCCTCTGCAGCCTCCGGCAGGAGCAGTGGATGAACGTTCGTGTCGGAGACATCATCAAGTTGGAGAACAACCAGTTTGTGGCGGTGAGCGTGGCCCCAAGACGAGCAGGGTCGCGGCTGGGCAGTGCATGGGGATGGCAGTGTGCCGTGGCGCTGCGCCCGCTCTGATTTTGTGCTCCTCTGTCACCTCCTGGGGTGGGGACAGCAGAAACTTCCCAGCCTGGACGATGCATTTAGGTTCCGACACTATTTGTGCTGTGCTAGAGCTCTGGGAATTTAGCTGATGTGGGCACTTGGGGTGATGGTGTCCGGGCCAGGGTGCCGGCAGCGCCGTGCTGAGGGTGCACGGCTCCGGAGGCCCCGCTGGCCCTGGTGCCGAAGGGTCAGGAGCTTCCCTGGGGAAGGCGTAGGGGAGGCTCAGCGTCAGCACAGCC
>NW_009698977.1:0-200 GCF_000703405.1 Apaloderma vittatum | reverse complement strand
CGTACCCCCTGCTCGCCTCAGGTGGCAGCGGGAGGTGACAGGACTTTCAGGCAGGGCAGGAGCCACCGGGGAACATCTGGGAAGGCCTTCCCGGCCAGGCTTTTGCTAACCCTGCACGTGGTGCCTCCTTGCCCCCAGGGAGACCAACATGAAGGTGCGGCAGGCCATCCCCGTCACCTCGGAGCTGGGTGACACCAGCA
>NW_009698976.1:54684-55017 GCF_000703405.1 Apaloderma vittatum | reverse complement strand
ACTATGAGGTGGAGGCGCCAGGCAGGGGCCGCGTCCGCGCCATCGACAACCAGTACACGCCACTCTGACCGGCACCGCGCCGGCGCCGGGATGCACTTTCGGGTGGAGAAATCCTGGAGACCTTCCGGGTATCCCATCGAGAGAAAGAATGTATCTAGTTTCTTCCTTCTGGTTAGGGATGATTATTATATTTTTGCAAGGAAGGGGGTCATTTTTCACTCCAGTACGGGTGTGCTCCCTCTCTTTGGCCTGTTAAAGGGCCTTTTATTTTTTTTGTTGTTGTTGTTTTATTATCAAAGCTTTCTCATTACTGTTTACACACGCCGCTCGTGC
>NW_009698976.1:54447-54671 GCF_000703405.1 Apaloderma vittatum | reverse complement strand
GCATCGCGCCATCGGGCTCGGGCTCCCGCCTGTCTCTGACACAACAGCGTCCAGTGAAGAAATTGGGGTCTTGCCTTACACCCATATAATTGGAGAAAGGGAGGAAAAAAGAAATAATAATAATAAAAAAATTAGATTATAAATTCATCAACCAGTTGCTGCTCCAGGCCACGCAGGCGAAGCCGAGCCCCATTCTCCCACCCCAGCACGTGCTGCCGCTGCCC
>NW_009698976.1:0-54434 GCF_000703405.1 Apaloderma vittatum | reverse complement strand
CCTGCCGGAGCTGAGCTCCCGCATCGGGCGAAGATGCCCATCGCGATCGGAGTTCAGGCTTTATTTTGAGATAAGGCAAAAAACTGCTTTTCTTGCTTTGCTTTTCTAACCCAGCACAGTTGCAGTCACTCCCTGCACCAGGCAGAGGAATACTTACACCATTAGCCTCGCTAATTAAGACGTGAACACTAACTGCTCCATCATTAATAATGTCACTAGCCAAGAACTAACACGGAGACTGACAGCAAACCCCTCCTCCTGGTGACGGAGGTGTTTTATGCCGGTGACAAAAGCATTTTAGGCACAAATCTCGAGGTTGTTTTGTGGGTTTTTTTTCCCCCAAATATTTTTTTTACCTTGCCAGCGCAGGGGCTGTCCACCCCACTCTCGCTTGCCTTCATCACCCGCACACAAAGAGCAGCTCCATGCACCCACCTCTTCCGCCACCGATTTCAGACCTGGGGCAGCCGTGCCAAGAGAGGAACCGCTTCTTAGAAGCTGTCCTGTTATTTTAAGAATAAGGAAGGGGCTGGAGCGGTTGCGACACGCGGGAGGGGATGTTCACAGCGTTCAACTTCCAGATTTCTCAGCGCGACCCCGCATTTCGACCGCGGGACTTGCCTCGAAATTGCCTTGCGAGAATGCCTTCTGGTTTTATTTTTTTTTTTTTTCTTGAAATTGCGATAGAAGTGGGAGCCCTTGGGAGCATTAACATTTAGGAATTAATTGGAAAGCGAGCAAACAAAAAGGCCTTGTGGGGCCGAGTTAGGGAGTTTTGCAAAAATCCAGGCTCTAAGCAGGGCTTTGCCGCTGAGCCTGGTTGGCAGCCTAAGCCTGGGGAGCCAAACTCTGCTCAAGGTCAGGATTTGAAGGGCAAGATCAAGGCACTGTTGTGCTGGGCTGGGCCAGAAAGGGCAGATAAAACACAGGCAAGAGCCAGAACTGGGCAGGGCCAAAACGGGCCAGGGAGCAGCCACGAGAGCAAATCTGGGTTTGTAAGTAGTAATCAAAGGATGAGAGCTGGGAGAAACGGGATGCCATCGACTTGAGAAACTGCACTTGCATTTTGTGCTTCCCCATCTCTTGCCTCAGCCCTTGCCTGGGCTGGCTTTGTACGCTCAGAGCAGGCAAGGGATTTTTATTTTTTTCTCCCCTTCCTCTGTTTAAAATGACTTAAAAATGGGTGCACAGGGATCAGCGCTTCCCGGTGCTCGACACCCACCCCCCCCCCCCCATTGCCCGCTCGCTCTCGCGACCGCAAAGAGCAAATTGCGGTGGCCGGTTGCGCCTCCAGCGCTGCCGAAGCCGGCGAGGCTGCCCCAAGAAAACAAAGGCAGCCCTGTCCTCAGCTGCAGCTCCTCAGTCGTATCCGCATCCCATTTTTTCCTCCCCCGAGCAGCACAAAGGCTGCACCGAATAGTGGGAGTGTAGAGCAAGTCAGCTCCTCCCCACCTTACTAATAAATAACTCACCATGGTCCTTGCGTTTATAAGGATGAAGAGGGGAAGGGGAGGAAGCACAACCCAAGTTTCCAGCTCCTTTGCTTGCTCGGTGCACAGCTCACACCTTGGAGAACACTTGCAAATGCTAATTATTGTCAGCAAAGAGCTGATTTGAGTCCTGCCAAGCTCCAGGCAGCCCCAAAAGACGAGGTGTCACCTTAAGAATCGGAGCATCTGCAAGAAAGAACGGGCTGGGAAGAGGGTTCGCCGTTCGCAGCCTTGCCAGATAAATCACGTTGCTGCCGGGATGGGTTGTTTTGGCACGCCAGGGCTTATTGTTCAAGCGCCAACAATTAAACATATGTGTGCACGTGGTATTTTTAACCCGCAGTTGAGTAGCAAGGGGCTTGTCCGTGGCTGAAATGGAAATTGCTGCGCTTGATGAGCGAAATATGCATCGAGTTCGCTATCGCCCCGTCAGCCACTTCCCCCCACCCCTGTGCAGCCAAACTCCGGCGGGTGCGAGCTCCCGTTCTCCCCACTAGTGCACGGCGGGAAAGTCGCTCTGATTATTTACTAAGTTATTTCCAACTCGAACCTCACCCACGTGGTAGCCAACGGCTCGCCAGCTCCTCTAGTCCTCTGTTCTGCTGCAGCTCAGACCTGCTGGGGTCCCAACCCCAAGCTGTACCAGGACCTGAGGGGTTTTTTGGGGGTTCCCCAGCTCCTGGAGGGCTAAGTTAGAAATCCCATTTCTCCTAGAAAACATCTGGCTCGTGACATAGCCCTACCTCTGCTCCTGCCAGCGCATGTTCATCCAGCCCGTAAGGTACTCCTCTCTGTTACAGCAGGGGGCAAAAAGCATTAAGCCATCCCAGGCTGTGGTATGTAAGCAACTTGTAGGAATTTTTCAGTTCTTCTAGTAACTTGGGGAGAGAGTTTCGGACTTCGCAGGTTTAGTTCCCCAGCCCACGTGGGCGTTCAGCTTGTGTTTACGAAGTAGCAGTGTTTTTTGGGAGGAGGGGACGGTCTGAAGATGTTTACGCCACAAAGCATCGTCTGATCTTTTAATCCGTTCCTCCCTCCCGCGTATCGCGGCCCCACGGAGCAGCACCAGCGATCCAGAGCAGGTTACCCAACACCAGCGCCACCGCTGCCTCCCCCCATCGTTTGCACATCAAAACTAATCTGGGGCAAAGCTTCTAGGAAGGGGTCCAGGTTTGGGGTGAGGTTTACAGTCTCCAGACCAGCCAACCAATGCTCTTTCATTCTAACAAGCAGATAAATCCTTGAAATCTTTGACTAACAGTAATCCCAAATTTTAATTTAGGCTTGTTCGTGCGAACAGACCCAGCCTTCGCCAGCAACTACGAGGGGCGGGGAGGCGACTGCATTCTCTGACTCAGCCTTTAGCAGGATGATGAAAGCCAACACTTTGTTGGATGACAAGCATATTGATCTGAAAATTCTACCTTTCACCTGCACAAAAGTTCTTCTTGTATAGTAGGTTTTTCTATATATTGTTTCTGTATGTACTGTACAAGTAACTTATTCTTGAATAATGCAATTTTATCATAATATTAAAAAAACTCCACAACAAAAAACATCTACTCTTAATAAACTGTTTTTAGAACTTGTTTCTCACTTTCAGTCTTCAGCCTGGTTCTCTCTAGGTGCTATTTTAACAGATACTCGATGCCAAAAGCCAGAACACCTCCCTTAAGAGATGAAAAACAGACTAAAAACCTGCGTGAGCGAGTTGTTCCTTTTCAGAAAAACTTATTTGGGGGATCCTGCCCCCATCCATGAGGGTCTAGTGGCCCCTGCTGCCCACCCAACCCCGAGTTCTGCGCACTTCAAGGCGCTGCTGACCTGCAAGGATTCAAAACCAGAAGCCGCCGCAGTTATTTGTATTTTCTCCAGCGATTTTTCCGCCGAGCCACAACGCGACGTTCCCCTGCTGTCCGTGAAAGCTCGGACGGTTCTGCTTATCCTGCCTCCCAAGTGCAACCCCATAATAAACCAGTTTAACCGGTGTCACCCTGCGGTGAGCCATCGCAGTCAGGACGAGCTCAGCGGTGTCAACTAGTCCACGCGTTGCCGAAGCAGCTCTGCCTCCTGGTCTTTCCCCGCTTTGGTTGGGTTTTACAAGTCGTTTTGCCACCGAACGCTTACGCCGGTTCCCTCCTCACCTTCTGCAGCAGCGCCGCTGCCTCGCGCGGTTTTATCATCTTAAACCTCAAAGCCCAGTCGTGACTTTTCCACGACGGGGTAAAGGCTGAGGCTTCATGGAATCGATGTGAAGACAAGAAATCATGAAAAACCTGTGCCTGGCTTCCCCGTCTCGAAACCTTTCGCTTATTTTTGCGACAGCAGCCCTGCAGGTCAGATCCTAGATGACCCCAGATGTCTTCTCCGACCTTAAACATTTGATACGAGGGATTTGGGTTCGGGGCAGGGGGGAACAACCCACATACGACAGACACTCATGGCGACGCTTACCTGGCGCTAAATCAAATGTTTGCTCCAGGACTGAAAGCTGGAGAACACGGTGAGGTTGAGATTCTGGGTAAAACAAGACACGAAGGCTAGAGGAGGTCAGTTTTTAAAACTTTTTTTATTTTTTAATTTTTTTTTAAGTTTTTATTTTATATTATCTACAAAGTAAAAGTTTTCTTAACTTAAAAGTTACATCACTGTCTCACGATAGTGATTATCTCATCAAACGTGATTTATAAATAATAATTCATCAGTTTGACGATTAGAATTTTTTTTTTTTTTTACTGAACCTGTTTCAAGTTTAGTTAGAAGTAAAAGGGATCTCCAAGTCTTGATTTTTTAGTGATAATAGCAGCAAGAATCACTCTTGTTACTTCTTTTGCTAGCTGATGAGTTCATAACTTTGAAGGGTCATTAAAAAATAAATAACTTCCAGTTTTCAGCAAGCAGAGTTGGGGCACTTGCAGGACTCAGATACAGTGCATGGAATTATGGAATAGCCCACAAGTTCCTAAATGCCTCTACTCAGTCCGAATCTCTCCCACTGCAAGATGAACTGTTAGCATTCCTAGTGGATGTTACAAGAAATCAATTTTTTTTTTTTTAAACAAAATAAAATGAAATTCTAGTTTTCTGTGCTTCCAGTTGGCAGAAGCAGTAGAAGGAGGGTATTTGGCCTACAAAAGGTATCCAGCCTTTCAGTTATTCCAGATGAGCCTTACAACTGCTGTTGGTGGTGGGCTTGTACTGTAAAAAAAAAGTTCAAATGTAAATAATAAATTGGCAAGCCACACAACAGTTTGCTAGTAAAGTGGTCACAGGAAAACTACTGAGCTGAAGTTTTTTCCTTTTTTATTTTTTTTTTTAAGAGAACAAAACAAAACCCTGCGTATCGAGATGTCCTTTGGAAGCTTGGTGTGGTTTTTTTTCCCTACCTAAACCCTCAGAAAGCAGCCTTGTTCTGCTCACACATTCCCCAAGAAATCAGATCAGGTAACTAAGCTCACTACAAAAGTTTAGAGGCTGAATCGTAAAAAAAGAAAACCTAGGCAAGGTTAAATTTAAAAGCGGAAAGAAGTCACACGGCACCTCCTTTTCCCAAAAAGTAAAGCTGCAGAACGTTACTGTGAATTAAGACTTCAGTTGTTGCTTTACTTCAGTCATCGGAACCACAGCCCTACCCCCACGCAACATTTCCACTCCGATCCTCACGACCGACCGCTTGAAATTTCATAAACCTCCCCCCCGAGATCGTTATAAACAGGCTACACAGACACTCCATCCCCCACGGCAAAAAGAAAAAACCAAAATAACCAAGCGCGGCAAAACCTGGAAGAACACAGCCCCACGGTGCCGGTGCCTGCACGGTTCCCCCACTTCTCCACTTCAGCTACAAGAGAAGCGAAACCTTTTGCCAAATTAGCTCAATTAGCTCAATCTCACCCGCTTATCTCGGCTCACATTTGGGCTGGCGAAGCGTCGATGCGAAACGCCGCAAGGGATCCGCCCTCGGCAGCCTGCGCCACCCTTACCAAGGACATCTTAAAGTTGCTCTTTTTTTTAACCTTTGTTTTATTTTTCCCCGAACTCTGGTTCATTCAACAATTCTCCTCGCTCCTACGACCTGGCTCAGTTAAGGTGCAGGTCTCCCGGGCACACACTCCTCACCTGAAGGGTGCGTCATATAGGGGAAATGTGTTGTTGTCGAGACTGGAATGGGCTGTAGTGCACTTTGAGCGATGGCGGCTTGGGGACCACCAGGTGGCTGTGTCGTCATTAGCATCATTGGAGCATGGGCAGTTGGGTGAGAAGGAACCATTCCTGACTGTACATGAGCCTGAAACAAAGAGCTCTTTAGTATGAAACGGTCACAAGGAGGCATCACTCCTGGCCACATGACTCTCTCCCAAGTTTGTTTTGTTTGGTTTTTTTTTTTCCTCCAGCTGTACCGGTAAAGTTGGAGATTTACTCCAGGTTTTTTTTTTTTGGTTTTCTATTTTTTTTAACTAGATTAGCTATAGGGATTAAGTTGGAGGTTGTAACGCAAAAATAATAACTAATGGAAAAGTGAAATAATAATAGAAAAAAAGTAATGGGGGGGGGAAAATAAAATCCTTACTGCTGGCTCTGAGTCACATTCTCAATTTTAGCCATTTGGGCAGCGAGCGCTGGGAGAAACCGCCAGCGTAAAACGGTGGGATATTTAAAAAAAAAAAAGAAAACCAACAAAAACAACAACAAAAAAGAAAACTTGGCAACAAATCTTGAAAACATTAAGGGCAACCCAGATCAAAGCACCTCCGTGCGGAGGGAACGCGCCGGGTACAGACAGGAATTTGACGCGCGCCGGGAGCCTGGCACCCCCTCCCTGGCTCTCCCTTGTCCCGCAGCTCCCCCGATCGTTGGGGGCCCCCTGCCCTACCCCCCCCTCCTCCCCCCGCCCCGGTGACTTGTGCCCACATCACGGTTCATCTAAGCAGTCACTGCACGATGAGTGATTTCATCCCTTTATGCTATTAGGGCCAGCTTTGTTCTGCTTCCAGTTAAGCTCATCACAGTTAAGGTCCTTGGGTAATCTAAGCAATCATAGTTAAGTCTCAGCGGAAAAAGGAGATTAATCTTCGCGTTGGCTGATCACCTTCTGGCAAACAAGTTCAGTAACTCCTCAGTTGGCGTCTTTAGCTCAGAGCAGTTCACGACTCTAGAGGTCAGCAATTTTCTGGTTTAAAAAGCTAGTAAATGCTGGCTTCTTAAAAGCACAAGACATTAAGGGATTCTTTGAGCTCTTAGTGGGTTTCTCTTGGGGAGGGGGAAAAAAAGACCCAAACACAACAAACAAAACATTTGCATCTAAGTTTGCTTTGTCCTTCTACCATATCCCATTAGCAGAGCACTACGGTGCGGTAATTGTGGCCTCACAAGTTTCACATGCCAGTAAAGACAGATAGCAGGTAGTGGCTACAATTTTATTTCTTAAAGACAAAAGGGTTACTTGACTCATCACAGACATTCCTCAAACTCTTTATCGGACTTACACTGTATTAGTAGCACTCAAGAAGCCTTTAAAGGCAGGAACTGCAATTCAAATCTCACTCTTGCTCTAAAAAAGGCTGAGAAGATAAGGCTGTGGAACAGAAATACCTTTCAGGATCAGCACCATTTTTCCTTTGACAAACACGCTATCACAGCAGCCATCGTTCTAAAGCAGCTGTTCGTACAGCAGCTGTATTCAATACACACGCCGGATCGAAATTTTCTGCTGCGGCTCAAACGCTTCGCAAATTGGCAGCTGCCAGTGCCCTGTAATGAATTTTAAAGTACTGCTTCTCGAGTGAGATAGCTAACAGCTCAAGATTCATCTGATAACCTAAAGGGAAATTTGAACGATCCCCTGTGTTAGCCTAACTGAAATTGCTACTCCGTGGTATCTCGGAATCGTGTTCGCAAGTTGGAAATGAGGCTGCTAAGAAACTATTAAATCCAGTGATCAGTTTCCCCCACAATGGAATAATTACATGCATTTAAAATTTCTTCCAGAACTGTAGTTAACCCTTCATTTGAGATTTTGGAGGGAACTACTTCATTTTAAAAGTCACTTAGCTCGGTATAAAGATCACGGATTATAGATGGTAGTTTGCATCCTAAAAAGAAAAATCACGGTACAGCAGAAGAGACTGCGTGAGTCAAAAATCAAGGGTAAGGCAGGCTTTGCCCGCGATTGTTAAAAAATCCTGACCGAGCAGTTGGCTCTGACTAAAAGTTGCATCTGATTTGCTTGTCAAGTGCTTGGCACACAGAAAGGAAGGCAATGGTCGCGTCCTGTAAGCGCAGGCCTGGCCGTAGTGACGTGTACAGCACAACTTTTGGGCAGTTTTACCTTCTGATTTTTTCATGTTTTGAGGCAGGGCACCCACTGAACATGCCACTAACCTGGGAGATCATGGCAAGACCCTTTCAAAGGGTTGCATGTGAAGCGCCCTGTGAAGCTCTACAGCCCCCACCGGTGTGATCACACCGGAGCGGAGCAAGTGTCTTGTTTTCTGGCAGCAACCAGAACCTGGGAGGACATGGCAAGATGCCAGAGCAGTAGTCTAGGTTGGGCATCCTCTTCTCAGCCTCCCACAGTATAAAAGCAGAGAAATTAAAAGCTTAACAGAATTAAAAAAGCTAAAAACCCCTCAACATCGGTAAAACAATTCCTAAGTAACTACTGATTTAATGGCTTAACTGGCTGTCCCAGGGACCAAAACGAAGGTTTTATTCTGTGAGGGACTGGACACCTACTAGACTAACCTCCCTGAAGAGTTAGTCCCGATATCCCAAATTATTGTTAACCTGTATGAGAAGGCGTAAGTCAGACACCAAGTACTTGGTCTGAAGAAGATATCGTGCAGGCAAATTACTGATTAACTGCCCGTTCCTCAGCAAAGCACGCTAAACCCATGAGAATTAGCAAACATCAGGAAATCTTTGTAACGCTGCTTTACGCAGAGCTCTTGATCAATCAGTCATGTGCTTCCCTTCCCAAAATATTTTTTTTTTCAGTGACTTGACCACAAGAGAACAGTTAAAGAGAAGTGGGCTTCTGACCCCAAAGCAAAGGGCTGTCGCTAAAAGTTGCCCAACAATCAGCGGGGACCTCCTGCATAAGCAGCTCGTTTAGAACCACCCGCAGACACAAACACACACACGCACACGCACACAAGGTTTTCTCTTTCAGCAAGGATTGTCCTGCAGTCACCTGAACTGCATCTCATCTACCTCCCACTGCAGTGCCTCGCTACTCTCTGGTAATCCCGTGTCATATGATTTGACTACAATGTAGAGCCTAAAACTGCCACCAAAAGCAGCAAATTCAGCCTTCCTCTGCTCAGCTCTCACCTCCAACCTTTCTGTATGCCAGCTCTTCCTGGGATCATGCAGTGAACCTGAGTAGTGAACTGATTTGACTGAGAAATAGCCTAAAATGGGGAGGTGGGGGGCACACTTCAGGTGAATCACGTCCCCAGTCTGGTTTGCTGCATGGCCAAACAGTTCTGTGAGCAGAATGGTGGGGCAGGACAAGGATGGGAGCCGGGAACTGGGAAGAGAGCTCAATTTCTTTCGGTAGCAGTGCCAGCTTAAGATGTCTTCATTAAACTACAGTTGTAGACGCACTGGGTGTTGGAAAGCTGAGGTCCAAATATCTTGTAAAATTCTAAATAAAGGCAATGTACAGACAGAAACCTAAATAACACAAAAGGTAGTCTGCGCTGAGAAGTGACAGAATGGAAATCACACTTCAGCAGGCCCGACTGTCCTAACTTTGTGGCATTAAGACATTTAGTCTTGAAGGTTGTTAAACTGTGTTTACCTGGGGGACATGGGCCATGTGTGGCGGATTGGTATATGCAGGTTGAACATGGGAGGGATGAATGGTGAAGACTGTTTGTTGTGCTGTAGGAAAACTATTTTGTGGAGACTGCGTATTGGAGCCTGGCGTCATGGAAGGTGGGGTTGGAGCTAGACCTGCGTGGTAAATTGCTGACTGCTGCTGTGGGTTTGCCAGGTGGAGTGCCTGAGCAGCCTGGTGCTGATGATGCTGAAAAAAGAAAGAAAAAAATATTATAGGAGATCATTTAGATTATGGTCGAGAAGCAGGACACATGTATTCTGTAAACCAGCGTAAGAAAGGTTTGCAAAAGTGCTCCCGATGGTGAATCTTTTTAAGCGGCAAACCTAAGGATCATGAGGAAGCGGATTTCAACTGCACCAGGCTCATTTTCTCCTTGCTCTAGGAAATCACGCGAGCAGGAGTTTGGAAAACACAACCTAGACTGCCAGGTAAAAACCCACCGGCAAGCACAGAGCTGGATATACCTCATAGGCGCGCTTAGCAGCCCCAAGTTACTACCGGTAGGTAACTAAAGCATGCTGCGTTACCACGCTGTCAGGAGGCCTCTTTTTGTCTTCAGCTGCTTGTCTTTGACAAAATATACTCAAACGCTTCGCGGCAATTATCTGCTATTTTCAGTTGCAACTCCATTCTTATTAAAGCTCTGACAAAATTAGGTTCCTTCCTTAATCGTAACACGGAGGCAATCTATGCCTCATCCCCTCTGAAGGGGAGAAATGCATGGCTGGACTCTGACATTGGTCCTCACTAAGGAAAAAGGACTGCCACACATTTCTCTGTTAGACTGTCTCACAATGTCATGAGCTTACCACTGAAAGCAGACATAAATTACATCATATAGGTCCACCCTCTTCCAGAAAACAGAAGGTAACCTAGACTAGTCCTGCATGAGATCCGGTACAAGCAGTTCATTTGGGCAACTACCCCATCCTACCATTTTTTCTCTCCAAGAAATCAATATATCCACATCAAGCATCGGTCAGGTACAATATCTTCCAGAAGAGCGTGTTAAATACAATTTAAAAAGACATTCACTCCCTCAAGTTCCGTTACCTGCACGGGGCTGGGAGCAGGGTGGCTTCCAGCATGTTGGCTTTGCTGCTGGCCAGTTGGTGTGGCAGAAGGCTGAGGATGCGGAGGATGCGGATGCAGGGTAGCATTAGGGTGGGCATACTGCTGAGCAAGTGAGCCAGTGGAAACTAGGATGAAAAAGAGGAATTTTTAACAACAGGTACAGAACATGCATCTCATCAAGTCACCATCTGCACCTGAAGATTTCACCATGTGCTCAAACATACCGTAAATATGTTCCCTCCCCCTTCTATGCAAATATTTATCTTGCAAATAGCCGAGTATCTTACCTTGCTTTTGTGTAGTTTGGTTTTGCAGGAAAGTCTATAAATAACCATAATTAGACAGTTCATCCTCCCTAGTTTGACAATGTAACAGATACTACACAGAAAAAAGCAGTATTTCATCTTTTCTTTTGTCAAACAGACCAGTTCTTAATATTAGATTGATCATGTTCATATAATTTAGTTTTTCCTGAAATATGCTTTTCCAAGGTGTTACAAGCCATTTTTATTTCCACCATCCAAAAAAATTCTTTGGCCTTATACCTGGCTAACCTCACCATGCTACTCCTCTGGAAATTGCTCACAGTACAGTCAGCGTAAAGCATATACACACTGCAGGTATGCTCTAGGAAACTGAGGCTGCTTGAGCATCAAATTTTTGCTGAAGCGTGTATCTCGTACTAAAATAATCTATCTTGCCTCTCCCCTCAAGGCCAATTACAGAGCCTGTTCTGGATCACCACCATCCTGTGAGCTTCTCAACGCTGCTGGGAAATTAATTCCCTGAAACAGTAGCAAGTAAGATACAAAATTCCAAAAAAGGAAAGAAAAACTTAAGAACAGAGAACTTTCACACCAGTGAAACGGCATCTGTTGCTACAGCCATACCAGTCTCCAACAACAAACGAGTACCAAGTCCCTCCTTGAAGAGTCCTGCTCTGTTCTGCTTCACAATGGGCCACGCAAAATTGTTGGATTTGGGGGGTTTTTTTGACTTCTGAGGGAATCAAAGTATGAAAAGCCATAAGGATGGCAACTCTTACTTCAAACTCAAAGCATGCAACCAGAAAGTGAGACCCTAAGAAAATGATGATGCCTCGCCCGTTCCCCTCTATCGCTTTTACATCTTGCGCAAGGACCAGCCTGCAGTTTGTGATGCTGCGCGCTGCTCCCCGCAACGCCACGGCTTGTCAAGAGCGAGGCTGGTTTTGCTGACAGCAGTGCCAGAGACAAAACAGTCAAAGCAACCCATCAGCGCACTCCTGCATCTTCCCTGAAGTTGCTCCTCATTTGGTTCAGCACCTTCTTGTCTTTCAGACTGAAGTTAATAACTGCTTACTAACGGGTCACAGTTCTTTTTTTAAACGGGGTTCGTGTTAGAGGGGAATCTGAGGGCCACCGAAGCACCTGCCTGCAGCACACCTTGCGAAGCGGTGGGTTTTCTCACGGTGTTTTCTTGCCCTAGGGAACAAACCGACAAGCAGAGCACAGGGCAAAACCCCGAGAGCAACCGTTTACGCTGCAGCCCTGCATATTCATGGCTGCCAAGGCATCTATCTTGCTTACTGTTTGCTGCAGCTTCCAGAGTTTTGCTGTGTTGGGCTCTAAGTTCACGAATACACGGAGCTGCCTGAGTGTATATAAAGGATCAAAGACAAGATGGGTGGAGAAAACAGGCAAAAATGTAGCTGCCATCTGAAAAAGCACGACACTATTCAGCAAAAATAAGTCTTGGAAAGACAGCAATACTACCGTGCTCTACTGACCAGCCCTGACAACTACTACCATGTGCAAATCCTCATTTTCCTCCAGTCTGGCTACCTATAAAGCTTACAAATACTAGTTCTAACACAGTCAGACTCACTAGAATAGATATAGGCAGTATCTTTTTGCCTTATTGAGACTTTTCTCCCCTGGAGAGGCCACTGTAAAGGTCTCTCCTCTACAAAACATCTGCCTACCCCATTTAACTTAATCCCGAAAGCTCTATTAAATATTCACTGAGCAAACGGTCCAACAGTGACGTGCGCTGCAGTTTCAGGCTACTTGTGCAGATGAACTTCGTGTTTGTAGGAACATACATCTCTGACCCTAAACTCTTGCAGTCTGAGTCAATCCTAAGGTACCTTATGCATGAGCACAAAAGTGTACTTAAGCACAAGTGTACAGATGTACACTACGAGCATTTCTGCTTAAGAGATGTTTTGAAAACACCTCAATATTCTCTATGCAGGCTGGCAAAACTACCAGTATCTTCTGCCACAGCCCTTTGCTACGCTTTCAAATGCAAGAGAAGTTGTCTGTTCTTTTTTTTGTATGACCACTAAAATATATTTTGCAGCAGCATCCCCAGCCACGCTTCCATTTGACTTTCAAACGTCACTCATTCTTACGACAACTACGTGAAAATTATCAATGGAACCACGGATCGTTTTTGCAGTATGAGGCTTATGGTCTCCTGCAGTAGGAAAATTTCTCAGCCTTGTTATTATACACACACTGAAGAAGGCCAAAAGTTATTATCTCTGTCAAAGTAACAGAAATAAATGCATAGAGGGATTGACTTCCTTGCCGAAGGGCAAGCTACCACAAATCTTGCTCAGCTCTCATCCCACTGCCTCAGCCACAGAGCTGGCACGCCTGACTACAAATTAACTTCAACTCCATTCAAGAGGTTTTCAAACGTATGTGAAAATTAATTCCAAGTTGTAAGAT
This sequence comes from Apaloderma vittatum, assembly GCF_000703405.1. Classification (NCBI taxonomy): domain Eukaryota; kingdom Metazoa; phylum Chordata; class Aves; order Trogoniformes; family Trogonidae; genus Apaloderma; species Apaloderma vittatum. The sequence continues at coordinate 41,307 of NW_009698976.1, read as the reverse complement.
ATTCAAGGCTTCCCACATCCTGCCACATTACTCGTTAAGAGTCTCCGAAATACTGTGGTACTCCCTTAAACCAGTTGTGCAATTCATCTCTCATTTCTTTATAGCCAAGAGAATAATAAGCTCAGTTGTTCTGAAGGACATTATACAATAAAACTTCACAATGAAGAATCTGTCTCTCAAGAAACCAGTTAAATCAAGGAATAGCACTCGAAAGAATAGACACAGAAGTGCGGGGAGGATCAAGCTTTTGTCACAGTAGCAGCTCTTCCATAACCTTCTAATCTTTTACCCTTAGTGTTGCACTTAAAGTAGCAGGTTTTTCATATTGAAGGATTTTTATTTGCCTAGCTTCTCTTCTCCCCCATTTTGTCTTTAGCAAATTACTCCAAATTACTACAAGCTTGGTTAGAACTAGTTCAGATGCTGCTGCAAACTACATTTTAATAGCAATATTAAAAATGCCTTTCAAAAAATGTTATTTGGACACTTCATATAAATCCTGTACAGATTCCACGTACAAATCAAGAACGTTTCAGGATGAGTGGCTGCGTGTCTGAAACCCAAATCTTTGTTAGCTCAAAACCAGAGTTCAAACTTCCAACTCTAGACATGTGAAAGGTTTTTAAACCTTTAACCAGTGCCATCAACAGTTCGTGACAAGCCAATGAGATCTATGAGACAAGCAAGTCTGGCAAAACAGTCGTGAGAAATTCACCTGCTTAGCCATAACTAAAGCACTTTTCACCGTCACGTTTTTTCCCCAAGAAGTTTTGCCTGTTCATTAAAACAGCTCGCTACACATACCAAAGGGCAAACAAGACAAGACAAGAGGTGAAAAAGAGAATAAAAAGTAAAATAAAATTGCCAATTATCCAACATTCTCTCCCAGCTGTCAGTATTTCGGAGCCTTTCCAAACGGCCATCTAGCATCCAAGAAAGTGCTGAGAAAGCTCTCCGAAAAGACAAAACACCTCCGTGTGTCTCCTTGCTGCAAGGAACCTCAGCTCATTCCAGCACAAATATGTTTTTTCTCACCCTTTCCACCTTAAGTTCCTCTCCCCCAGAAATAGTCCGTGGGCTAACCTGCCTCACACTTCAGCATCTTTTTGATCACATCAGTTCCTAACACAAAATATTTTAACTGCACTAACCTTGCACGGAGACACAGTGGAGACAAGCGAATCAGTAATGAAGTGAGCAAAAAACATCAGACGGATTTGAATTCCTGAATTCCAAATCTACAGAAGCGTAACCCATTTTTCTGAGAGGCAAACGAGTAGCAGTCAGCCCTCAAACCCACAGAAGGAGCTGAAATCAAGAGGTCAGAGCAGCAGAAACCAAACAGAACTCCCAGCTACAAGGGTCTACGCAACAAAACCCCCACATTAATTTTGTTTTTTCCCTGGCAAGAATTTCAATGCTGCCAATGGTGGTCACCGTTGGTCATCGTCCAAAGATGCACTGAAGAACCTAGTTTCAAGAACTGACCAGTGAACAACCTTTAAAACCATTGCCAGACGCAGTAAGATGGTGAGGATAACTACATTTAAAAGACCTGAATGGTAGGAAGCAAAGAAATAGCAATTGTTTCTTTCATTATACAAACATTTAAAGAAGTCATTTTACACAGGTAGAGTGGACTTCACTTAAAAGATAATCCATGAAAGGAACGAGTTAATTAAAGTTATTTCAGTGCACCAAACCAAGACACATGAAAACGGGACAGGTCAGCATCCTACACCACTAGCTCGTGCAGAACCATTTCTGTACAAGAAACACAGGAAGTCTGAAGAGATTTTTTTGGAGAAAAAAATGGTATTTCTCACATCCCTCTCGCATGACCTAACTCAAAGAAAAACCCCAGAAGAGTGCCTGGCACAGGGACTTGCAAGCAGACACAGCAACAAGTCTCACTGCAGGACAAGAGCAAGTACGAAAACGCCCCGAAACTGCGAATCCTCCTTTCCCAGGTCTCGGGTGATGGCTCCAAGTTCATCCTGCAAGCACGCGCCCAGAAACCGACCTCCTCCAAGTGATTTCAACACGTAAAGTGCTGCTTTGAGGAGCACCACCGTGGCGTTTTAGTCCTCTGCTGTGCCCAGCACCCGCACGCAGCCGACGTCTGCTGTGGTGTACTGAGAGCACAGAGAACCTTGGCTCCTCTCCCACTGCTGACGGGGTCACCAGCCACACCAGGGCCACGTACTGGAACCAGGAACAGTCACCCGCCAAGGAGGAAGTGTTCGATGCTACGCACCGGCTAACGAGTCCCTCCCGTTATAATAATGACCGAGTAATATCATCACAGCACTCCAGCAGCAGCACAAAAGCTTCCCTCACCTCGGCTGCAACTTGGGTTATTTTCTCCCGGGGGCTCAGAACTTGAGCCGTGGCTTTTCTAAAAGAGACGCGGCAGAAACTACTTCTCTTTTTAGGAAGCTGATTAACTTGCCAAGTTTTAAAAATCCCGTTCAGGCCACGAAAGAGAAGGGAGCGAGGCAGTTCAGCCAGGTTTTAAGCAGAGGTTATCTACATGCAGCGCTCACTTCTGGTTGTAGAAGAAAAGACTGGGTAGTAAAGTTAGAGATTATTCAACACGTAAAACACATTTTTAAAAAAAACAAACAACAAATCAGCTTCCTGCGGTCACATGTATCTGTCCAACAGCTTCATCCCCCCCATCCACTGAAAGGAACCTTCCTGCGTTTTCCACATACTGGTTTGGTGCAAGGAAACTTGTTCCCTCAACACGTCCCATTCCTTTAACATCTGTTCTTTAGAAAGTGCTTTTCTGTGCAATCAAAATTAGTACAAAAAACCCAACTCACTGGCAAAGTAGAAAGAAGGGCCTGTCTCCTTGCTGTATGGTATTTTGGGACATGCTGAATTTGGGAAATAGAAAGGTAAATTAGCCTCATGCCACGTGCATACTTCCCGTCTTCAGGAAAGGTCAGCATCATTTCTTTTTTAATTTTTTTTTTTAAGACTGTAGAACCATGCAGATATTTTTATTTACTTAAGTGCTGTTAGAGCTGGATATTTAGCTTTACAAATAAGTGGAGATGAAACAACACAAGTGTCAAGGAAGCCTTCCTTCTTAACTGTGACACTGAGGTCTTCAGTTCTTAATTAACACAGAAGTAAACTTTATGTCAATTAACGGTCTATTATAGTCCACTGTAATAAGAAGGTTAAAATGCAATTACACTAAAACAGAAATTGGCCCCTTGCTTTTTCAACTATATCACTGTCATTCTCATCAGTTCCAAGACACCTTTGGTGACTGGTTCACTCTTAGTCCCTGGAGAATCCTCTGAAGTTTACATTATATCCACCATTGTACTACCAGGGTAATAGAATTTACTCTACTGCTGAGACAGAAACCAGATAAAGTTAGAGACAACACCAGACCAGTAAAACATATGCAGAAGGGGAAAGGGGAAGGGAGAATGGGGACAGGAACACAACAAAACAAGAAATGCATCTGTATAACACCGAGGTCTGGTTTTACACAAGTTTGGTTTTCAACACAACAAAGTTAAGTTTTTTAGAGGACTCCGGTTACCTGAAAACACCGGCAATTCAGCTACACAGTAAAACTAACATCAGTCCATGGTCACAGGAAGGAATACATCCACCCTCTACTCGGAGAACCGAATTTTCCACTAAGGACACAAACCAAGTTTGGGTCTTTGTGCGACACGGACCAAGCAGCCAAACTGCAAACCCCGGCCAGCCCGAGGATCCTGGGAGCAGGGAGGTTGCACCGAGCTGGCACCACCAAGCCGGGCGGCATGTTCCGAAACCAATGTGTGGTTTTAGCAGGGGAAGAACGACAACTTCAGGTTATGTGCGTGCGGAGGTTAAAGGTGTGTGCGCTGCTCTGCTTCCGCAGTGCCTGCGTTTCAAACCCTCCTCGATAAGGACATCTAAAGCGGCTCATGTCTCCAGAGCTGAAGTGTGGAACAGACGTTTTTATCGCCTGGCGGGTAGACGGGAAGATAGAAAAGTTGCTTGGGCATTGTCCTTCCCAATTGTGTTTTGAGAGGAAAAACCCAATGATTTAAACACTCCTCCATCATATGTTTAGGTGGGTCTACTGGTGACCAGGCAGCTCAGCTGCGCTGCTTCTCTTGAGCTCTCGGCAACAGCGGGTTGTGAGACAGAAGGAGGATGCTGTAACGACCGGCAAGGAAATCCCAGAAGTAGAGAAATATCCCATTAAACAGCATTAGACAAAAAAACCCACCACCAAAACACCACTTTTCCTTTAAACTGGAAGAGCGCAAGTATGGGTCACTCCGTATTTTGGATTCAGCTATGTCTTCAGGAGACAGGAGGGAAAACAAACCCCAAACTTTTGGCAGCGAGGGCAAGTTCGCTTAATGGATCAACGGGCACTTCTCTTCGCTGGCAGGCAGTTACTACTTGCCATGGACTTTCAACTTGTCCTGGAACCATCAATGGAGATGGAGTTTCAGATCTCACCAGAAAACATTTCACACCTTAATACTTCATAAGCAGTGCCCCCCAACCCCCACATCTCAGTGTGGTTGTCCTCGCAGATTATCTTCTCTCTACCGCACAGGCAGGAAAAAAACCCAAACTGAGTGAATTTTCCAAGAGTTATCTCAAAGAGAGCAATTTTAAGGAGCCAAAAGGAAATCTGAGAACTTGTTTGAGCAAATGCTCCAGAAACCAAAAGCAGCAGTGGTGGTTGTTTCTCAGGAAGTTGTTACTCTGTGCTTTCAAACTGGCTTTAAGAGAGGAGCAGAATCACAGTGCACTGGTATATTTAGTTCAAAGACACTTGTGGGCAAACTTAGGATTCCCAAAATAAAGAGCGTAAGTTACGGATACTTTCTTAAAGTCACTCAGATGTGAGCGATTCCAGCACGCTGTTCTCTAGCCATGTACTCTGCAAGCAGCTCACATTTATCACCTTGGGCATTACGACATTTTTCCCAAGCGTTCCCATATCGATAAACAGAAGCCGAAGTGAACATGGACACACTTTCGAGGGAACAAAATCCGTCTAGGCAAGGTCTTCAAGTACTCAGCACATGGCAAAAAATCTGAACTGAGACAGTGCTGCAGCACATCAGAAGTGACTGCACGTGTAGCTAACTACACTTTGTAGGTTAAGGGCAAACTGGAGCCAATTTGTGTTTACGAGGCATTAAACATGTCTGCCCAGGGCAAGAACATAAGTCTTTTTCAAGTGTCTCAAATGGAGTTTATGACCCAGCTGGACTGAATGGTTTCAATAACAAGAATTTCAAGCACTTGATCATGTACTGGGAAGGTGGGAGAATATTTAGAAGAGTCACCAAGTAGCTACTTGAAAGAACACAGGAGGGACATGCAATTTCTGTTCAATGAGGTGTTCTCAGAAAAGTAGTATTTAATTGCATGGCAGGGAATACCAAAAAACGCTCAAGTTTGATCCAACTTAGCTGTGTGCCGGCAGGCAGTCACATACCTACAACAGACAAGGTGCAAAACCGACACAGAAAGGAGATCTAACAGTTGTAATTAGAATATCAGTGGAAAAAACTCGAACCTACACACACATCTGATCAAAGCCAACCAAGGGAATGAGCTTGTACTTCACTGCTGTAGAACCCACTGATTACAGAAGATAAGGATGGTGCACAACGGGAAATTGCTAGGAAGTCACATGCAACCATTCTGAATCAAATCTCAGATTATCTCATGTTTGGTTTTATTTTAATTGGGATTTGTGAGGAGAGTTTTCACCAATAAAGGTCTGAAAGCCTTTGATCATCCACTTTATCGGAATTCTATTTAATCTAACAAAAAGGCAAATAGAAGATCTGTTTACATGGACACCTCAAGCACAAGAGTTGAAAAGATCAAAGTAATACAATTATCAAGGACCTGTGAGAGAATGACTTAATCTCTACAAGTAACTTCCATTTCAGCTTCAGCACAAATGAACTGAAACATTCTTCCTCCGAGCGTCAAAAAAAAGGTTTCTCTATCCTTTTAGTTTCTTAGCTATGTTACCATACCACTGCAGAGATCTGACAGGATGTTTTCAGATGGGTAAGACACAGACTTTAAAATTGGGATTAATTTCACACTAAACTTCAGATTCTTAGCCTTGTAAGTTTTCACAACACATCATGGATGTCCATTAAGTAGCAGTGTAAAACTAAGAGCACCGGAAAACATACAAAGATGTCTAAAGGTACAGAAAATCTTTTATTAGAATCTAAGTCAATAATATACGTGACCCAATAAAAGTCTTCCTCAGATGCTATAACAAGTGTTGAAATGCCACGTTTTCAAGAGACCATCTGCTCTTTTGACATTTTATGACAATTTCCAAGCCTTCTAGCAACCTTGATTCTACCTCTTCCACCAGCACGTTTTGCCATGAGTAGTTGTTTTTTTTTCTCACTGAATTGGGTATTGATTTATCATACATTTATAACGCTTCAGAAGTTCTTTCACATTTTACTCTGTAACAAGGTAACCCACGTTTTCAGCATTTCACTGTATGTGAAATTCCCCCATCTGAAAATGCTGGAGACTTAATTGTCAAAGTCAGAGCAACACACGAGCTGTTTCATATACTTATTCTTGACTTACCAAAAAAGAAAGGTAAGCAACACGTTTTATTTTGCTTAAACAGCAGTGTTCATACTGTTAATAATGCTAGTAGTTATCACAAAGACAGCATTTCACTAGTTGTCAGAACTAAAGTCATATTTTGAAACTGAGGTCATAACCTTGCAATAAAACAAGTTCTAATTATAATCAAGAAACAATCAAGGGATGTTGTGTCAAGAGCATCAAGAGAACTCGAACAAACTTCTTTCAGCAGATATTCTTTAGCAGCTCCCAGGTTGAAATTTCATCTTGGTCACTGGCATCCTACTGAAATCAGCACACTTGAGTTTTCATTTGAACCAGCTGGCTCAGTTTTCAATGCTCTGCTCATCAGCTTATGAAATATAAACCCACATCTACTGGTGTGTAATCTCAACGATACCCACACACGTTTTGAAGCTTGAGATTAAATACATCCCCTGCGCAAAGTAAGGACTTAAAAAGTTACATATAACACAAAACGTTTCCTACCATACATAGCATGCGTCTGTTCATGCGCACCATACTGTGTTGCAGAAGAAGATACTAAACCAGGCTGTGCGTGTGTTGGTGGTGCCATCATTCTAGCGTTGCCCTGTATTACAGGGCTATAAACATGAGGATGCTGCATTCAACAGAAACAAGAAAACAGACAGTTAATTGGAGGACCAGCACAAAGAAATTACTGTCATCTAAATGATAGCCATGTGCTTAGAAACAGTAATAGCGTGGTCTCACTAAAATGCACATCACACTACAGATTTCATACAGTTATCCCCATTGCTTCTAAAAGTTTAAGGGCATTTTCTGCAGCAGGCTAGAAACCGACAAAAACTGTTGGCACGTCTCATTTCTGCTACTCTAATGATGTACTAAGCTCACGCAATTATATATTTATCCTTTTACAGATGTGTATTTAGAAGCCTTTGAAGCAAGACGAGTACACCAAATAGTTTATTTGCTGAACACCTAACTAGACGTCCTCACCATGACCTGAAAGGAATCCTTCAAAAAGCTAAAAAGGTAGAATCAATAATAAATGCCAACTTCTAAACTGACCGTAATATTTGTTAGAGGCTTTGAAGGCACATTATGACACCACCAGGTACGTTCCAGAACACAAAAAGTGTTCAGAGCGACTCCTTATGACCGGAGACAACAGCATATTTGGGATCGAACCGCTTAATTCTCTCCGTTTTGACTTACCCTGTATGCCGAAAGGGCTCTTACCTGAGATTGGTAGTGTGGCACATGCTGCACAAGAGGCTGATTAGGAAACTGCTGAGGACTATACGCAACATATTGCGTGGAATAAGCCGGTGGCGTAGCTACGATCGGAGGGCCTGCTGCCGAGGCAGGATGCATCATGGTGCTCTGATGGTGTTGGTCTTGCCGTTGCTGTGGCATATTTGGTACTGCAAAGCAAAGAGTGCCTCACGTTAGCAACGTGGGACGAAAGACAACCATCTGCCTGAAAGGTTTCGCAGTACAATGCCACCGTGACCGAGTGGAATATCCTCACCCCTTCACCTTTAACAATGTATCAGAGCTCTACCAAAAAAGGAAGAGCAAGAAAACAAGTTCGTCTAAGAAATCTCTGATTTTCATCACTGCCCCTAAGCCACGTATACGGCCACAAACTCAAGGCTAAGACTGACAAGAATCAGTAACAGAACAGAAAGGTTATATCAGGATACCTACATTAATCAAATTTGATCCTGTCCCCTTCAAAAGGTTTAATTCACCTTCTATGGAAACTATTCAGCAACTGCTCCATCAACTGGAAAGCTGAGTCTGTTAAAATTACTTGTGCTTCTGGCTGAGGAGAGCAGAATAAAGGTCTCCACGCAGCCGCAACACGAGTTATTTACATCTTCTAAGCTCTGTGCTAGCCCTCAGGACAGCAGAGAGCAACTTTGAGGTCACAGTCAACACTGAAGGGGACAAGTCAACCTATAAAAAGAAGAGCCGGAGGAATAGGTAGAGGGAAGAAAGATTAAGAGAGCACAGCACCGCAGAGTGGGACTACCTGAGCTATCCTGGTAAGACAACCGACCGAACCACAGGGCAAGGCACTCAGAACAAACTAATTCAGCCTACGAAGCAACAGGGCATGAGAGTTTAAGGCGTGTTCCAGCTCGCTGCTGTGAGGCTGCAACTAATAACTACGCTAACTCAAGCACCTGTAAACTCCACTGCTGTGTGCAATGCAGACAGAGCCCTTAGAGAGAGGAAGGAGGGAAAACGTTGAAGATGTCAGTAAATTCGCTCAGTGATGATTGTAATTACACTGCAAATCAACAATATAAAAAAAAAAATACAGCCTAAAGGCACCGAACTTTAACCCCTGCAGCTCCTCCAGGACTACGCTGTGCACGGAAGGGATATGTAGAAAGCAAATTTTAAAAAAGGAATTCAGAACAGGAGTGGACTCACACAGCACGTGAATATTCAGCACTATGTTTCAGCTGAAAACAATCAGTGTTACCAACAAAAACATTTCATGAGTCAAGCCACAGTAAAGTTAGTGTGGTTTAAAATGGAAATACATTGCAGGTTTTTGTCTTCCCTCCATTCATAAAGGCTACTTTTGTTTATTTCTCAAAAGCAGCACAGCTCTTTTAAACAAATTCCTCCTCCAGTGACTGGAGCTGCAGCACTGGAACCTATCATCCTGAACCACTGCATAAAATTGCAAGAAAGCAAGCACTGTGTAGAATTAGAGTATTGTCCGAAACATGACTATAAAAACAAGCCCATCATTTTTCTGCCCCTTCACTGCAATGCACAGTGGAGAGTGCATCTCGCCACACGTGTTCTCGTCTCCATGGCCACAGGTGTCATTTGTTAAAACACGGTATTGTTAGTCCAGCTGTTCAGTTACTGTTGCAGAAGGAATGTAAAAGAACGAACTGGAACCAGCAGTAAGTTCTTTCCAGAAGAGCAGCACAGCATACTCTTTCTGAAGAGAAAGGAATTTTGCTTGTTGACCAAAAAGAAAACTCTATTAAAGCATCGTTCAGAGCTCTGCAGTAAACCAGCAAAGAAACTTTCCTTTAAACAAACCTGTAACATTTATGACATAAAGGAGACAACCAGCTTACCCTTCCAAGTGAGAGACACGCTTTCCCGTTTGTCAAATGAGATTCCAAAACAACTCCCCATTACTCAAACTTATCATGTTTTGGCTGAATTAGTTTATTTAGAAATGCATTAGTATTTCCACTTGCTTCCCTTTATTAAAAACAACACTTAAAATATCAATTGGAAACAAACGATGGATTAAAAAACACACAAACATTTGTAATTCATTCATGCTGCATGCAGACTAAGAACCAAACAGGCAGTATTATTCTCACCTTTACCTGCTCTATATGTCTTGGCTTGGTTCACTGGCATGGACGTCATGGGAATAGGATACAAAGGCTGAAACAGAAGGAGGAGTTGAAGCTATGATATTCCTTTAAAAAACGAGTATGTGTCAGGGTGGAGGGCCCTGCTCGGCTTTGATGTGTTTTACTTTGTTACGTTACTGGTTTAGCAAGCTCTGCCTAACCCACCATATTTTATTGGATCATTGTGATTAAGTCTGCACCTCCAAACAACTAAAATCATCTAGTTTGCAACAACCAGTCGAGTAATACTACTACTGCCACTTCAAGCAACGTACTAAACTAAACTGAACTAAACCAGATAGCCTTCCAACAGTTACGTTTGAAATCCTAGTAATCCCTAAACAACCAGAAACTAGCTGGACACAGCTGGAAGCTATGGATGAAGAAACTCAATTAAAACTTAAGAGTGAGACTACAATTAGGGGAAGAACTCTGCATAGATTAACAACATATGTAAGAGCTGCCGCATTTCACAAGTCTTTGAGGCTTTGAGAACATCTAGATGGAGGGACCACTGGGAAAAGCCCCTCTTTACAGAGCTAAATTGTGCCTGTATTTACAAGAGCAACACAACCTCTACCATCTCACTTTTAACTCGGATCTCCCAAGTCTCCTCAACTTGCTGACAAGGATCTGACAAGTGTTACCAAGTTCGCAGCGTGCGCTGCACTTTACCTGCACGCCTGGACTCACTGGAACCGGGTACATCATATTTGGTGCAAAACAAACAGGCTGAGTGTACACTGGGGCTGGCTGCTGATGACCCACCATGGAGGGGCTAGGCTGAGCTTGCGGACGAGGGGAGGTTGGTGTCGTAGAAGGTTTCGGCTACAAAGAGATTTCAGCAAGGCATAGGCAAGATTAGCTTGACTGTCCTCCAAGAGGTTTGCTTAGAAAGATCTACTCAAATGGCATCAAATCACTTACTTGAGCAAAAGATCGAGGGTTGAACTCTTTCGCGTTAGGATTAAGTGTTGATTTTCTAACTTGTCTAAACATAAAGAAGAAAAAATTGCACTCAGCATTGTTCTTTTATATCAGCAAAATTGCCTAACACTTAAAAATTCAAAGAGATTCAATATATCATTTCCACCTGTGAGTCAGACTTTTGAGAGCTCAAACAACACATTGCATGCAAAACACCACTCTTACTGATAGTGCTCTTACTGCACTGATCCTCAAGAAAGTTTTCCTGCTGTTGATACTACAGCTCACATGAGCCAGGAAAACATTTAAGTAAACATCTAGGTATGATTTACAGAAGCAGAGATCTACAGGCAGCTCTGCCACTGACTCACAAGAGGTCTTTCAGTACAACCACTTCACCTGTTGGGTTTTTTTCTGCATAACAGAGTGCTTGCACCAGCCACATAAACAGTAAGACACTACACAATAATAGACATGCTTATTCTAAAAGGCGTAATTACTCACTCAGAAGTATCTTTCTTCTCCTCTTTATCCTCTTTATCTTGTTTACTTCCAGGCCCAGATGTCTGTACACCTTGTGAAGTTACCTCAGGCCCTCGCTTTTGCTCAGAACTATTACTTATTGAAGGAGAAATACTTGGACTATTAGGTTTGCTACTGCCACCGTTAGAGTTAGTATTACTGCCAGTTTCTATGATAGATTCTTTAGGGGTTGATTCTGTCTTTTCTTTAACTACATCTCTTGATTTTTCACCTTCTCGGGTTTTGTTTAGCAGCTGATCCACTGCATCTGAAGAGGAACTTGACTGTAACTGGAAAAAAACCCCAAGGAATATAGTCAGTGAATTGACATAGGGAAGTAGGGAGAGATAATCTAACGTCATCACATACCTAGAGTAAAAATACAGTCCCGTAGGCCTCGATCATCTAGAAGCGACCTTTTAAAACACACATTTCCATTTCTACTCGAAAAGAAATCTATGAACACTGACAATGTTTTAAGCCTGCACTGTGAAAGAAGCTATTCGGCGACTCAACTGACCTATACGTTGATTAGGAAGTGACAGGAAAGCTTAAGACAACCCTCTGCACTCATTCCCCTGTGGGATTTAATGGTAACACTTGAAAAGCTAACCTCATTTAATAAAGCATTTTAACAAGGAAATGAGTAATATGAATTCTTCAATCTTCCTCAGTAAACATTCTGTGATTCTGTGAAACTCCTTTATTTAACTTTGAAACAGCTCTTCTGTATGGCGCATAAATGTTACAATTATCCGTACCTGACGATCAAACAGGTTTCAAGCATTATTTTCAGTGTACAGTCAATATGCACACTTACGTGTGGTAGGTAATTGTACTAGCAAGAGTCTGCACTGATTTTATAATATCTAGCATGAATTCTTAAAGATGTTTTAATAAATTAAGCATGACTAGTAAGGACCTGTCTTCCCGTTAACACATGCGATGTATTCAATTCACCAAAATAATTTGGATGCACATGAAAACTACGATATCATTAACGTACTGAGAAACTTACCCTAAAGTCATTCTTAAATTTCTTTAAATCATCAATCTGTTTTCTATGTTCTGAAACAACTGGAGATACACCTGCCAAAGAGAAGACCAATGTTGTCCAAAGCATTTCTAATACAAATATTATATACAAGCCTTGCATTTCTACCGTTGCAAAGAAGTAGTATGTACATATCTAAAAATGAAATACAATGCTACCATTTATCTGTAATTTGGTATAATTCCACAAAGCACGGGTATGAGCACCCAAAAATACGCCGTGACACCACGGCATTACATAACTGACATATCTACAGCTCTAATGCATCACACCAAGACAGAAGCCCTGAGGTGCAGGGACTGCAGAACTCAGCTGAATACAAAAAAGCATCCGATAAAACTCTCAAAACATAATATGCCAGCTTTTCAAGACACTGCAATTAAAGGTGAAATGCTGATTAAGTTCAACAATATGAAAACATTTTTTTTGAGAACTCAATGAACAAGCAATGCTGCAGAGAAAGCCAAGACGTAGGCATAATAGGAAGAAGTAGTGTTACACAAAACTGCTGACCATGATGCTCGGGAGCACTGTGAGCACAGCTCTAAGGAGAAACACTCTCCAAAGAGAGATAAACCCCAGCTTTGTGAGTAGGGGAAAAAAAGAAAAATGGGGGGAGAGAGTAAGAAATTAAAAAACAAGTAAAAAGAAATCACACCATCCACGTGAGTGTCTCTACACTTTATGTTGATGAAATGAGTCAAGAACAACACTTTTAATTGTAGGCCAGCCACTTCATAACAGCATGACCACATTTTTGATGTAGAACGCTCAAGCCAGACTGTATATACGAAAGCTTTTGATACAAACCTTTGTTTTCAGGTTTAGGAAAACTAGGAGAAGTCTCACTTGGCTTTATATTCTCCTTGTTTCCAGTCGCAGAATTTTGCCTCTGGTCCTGAAGCCTAGTATCTTTAGCTGGAAAAGAAATTGCCAAAGTTATTCACTTCCCCCCAGCTCAAACTGACCTACAAGAGATGGCAAGATAGAGGCAGAGGAGAGACTTAACCATGTTTAGCTTAATAAAGAAAACCCCTAAACTGCACACTTTTTGCCACCTAGTCAAGGGCAGGAGGGTTATCCTCCCTCTTACCCACCCTTGTGCCTTTAAGCCAAATGAAAAAGTTCCAGTCAAACAACATCGCACACAGAACCTTAACTAGTCTGAAACAACTATTATAAACTGGGAGCAAATTATTTTCAGTAGTCCAAGCTCTTCACACAGATTTGAGAGTTTGACTGCGCTCCTGAACATTAAGGTTTTTTTTCCCCTTCCTTTCTCTATGCTCAAAATATTCTTTGAAACCAATGACCTATGTTTCACTTAATTAGAAAAGAGCCAGGAACTCAAGTTTGGGGGGGGAAAAAAAAAGAAATAAAATTTTTAAAAATCCTCAATGAAGTCAAACACAAGGACTCATCCAAAAGCTTCTCTTCACCTCGCGAGCGAGGGTGGCTTACCTTCGCTGGAAGGGGTAACGGCTCTGTTGGACACCGGGCTGGCAGGTGTAGGAGAGGCAGCTGGAACAGGCATGGCAACAGATTCAGTGGGAATAGTACCAGGCTGAGGAGAAGGCAGAGCCGGTCCCGTGGGAGTGCTGCTCTGCCTTGGAGACCTAGGCCTGTGTGTTTTAGGGGATAATCTTGGAACTAGAAACAAACAGGAAAAAGCAGTTATAGGATAAGCTTCCTCATCTGCTCAACAGTTTGCTTATTTTTAAAATGACTAAAACCATGCTTTAAAGTACTGAGTGGAACATTATATAGTAATTGAAAATCTCTTTACCTTTCCGGTACATCTCCTAGCTCTTTACAATGCAGCATTTCAGATAAGTGGGGCGATTTTGCTGCAGACTGGCCCCTTATATATATATATACACACATATATATATATATGTATCACTGCCCTGCAGACCCACTATGAAACGGCGATATGCTCCCCAGCCCCGCAGCAGCACAACTACAACAGCTCACATTAACACAGTTTCAGGCAGAACAGAAAAGGTGGTCAGGTCTCCACATAAACAGCTGTAAAACATTTTCGATTTTTTTTTTTTAAAGGGGCTGAAAAACCATCCATTTTACAGTGTCCTCTTTTGGAGGTTTGCCAGCTGAAAAAAATCCAACATATCCTATTGAAAGAAGATTATTTGATGGATATTTGTGCCCCTGTGTTAAAGCAGTAAGGAAAGCTGTATATTCTTTAAACAACAAGTTGTACCTCTTGCTTTCTGCTCATCCCACTGTGGCTAGTTAGTTATTTTATGTTACACATTAATTTCAAGTGAGCGAGGACAAAGAAAGGTAGTCATTTAACAGCCCTACTTGCATGTTAATAATATGTAAAGTGCGAGGTGGGGAGGGAAGATGAATCAGAAATAATGCCAGAACTGAAGAGTTTACATCTTTTCCACAAGGCAACAGGTCTATGGGTGTCTAATTCATGCCTTCTTTCTGAAAAATGCATTCCCACTGCTCTCCTCCAGAATTCTAGCAGTGCTAAAAAGTATCAGGCTTCAGTATCAAACTGTCGCTCATTCACCCTTCAATTCAAGAAAGCACCCAGCTGCTGACAACTCACTAGAGCACTACAAGAGCTTGAGACTAGGGCCTGTGACACGAGACTGAGCTTTAAATTTGAATTGTAATATTCAAAAAAAAGGATGTGAACTGATTCAAAAAGAAGAGACACTGACTACATCTGCTACTACAGTACTTACACAAACACGACAGGACCACTGAAAACCCGCATAATTTTTAAAGGAAAAATATATCCAACTTGAGTATCATTTCCTCATCTCTTCTAACACCAACCTTCCTCTACCCAGACACCTCCTTCATTTGTAGACCACAAGCCAGTCACGCTGCCATTAGCCAAATCCAGTGATGCAACAGAACGTAGAGAACTTTTGCTCGTCTCCTTCGCTAACTTCTCTGAAAATTACTTCTTTCGTCAACCAATTCCCACATTTTTTCCTTCCCTTCTCTTCATACGGCATCTGACTTAACCTCTCTGCAGTCAGGACAACATCACACTTGAAGGACCGACTAGTCAACTCTTTTTACTAAGCTCTCTGGGAACATCCTCCTCCCACTTCACCTGAGCAAGCTGAGGTAGCCAACTGGTGTTTATTCAGAGCCTGAATTGTCTAGAAACGCAGCGTCCTGCTTAGCATTCACATTCTAAAGTGCCCCTGGCAAGCCATCTGCAATAAGCCAAGCTTTACCTACCCCCACTGACAACTGATGACCACGTCCCACCTGAAGGGCTGCCTCGTGCCACTGCAGTAGTAGATGCTTCCCCTGGTGCATTATGAGATACAAATTCTAAGCCACTTGAAATTGTACCCCTACCAGTAGAGACTCTGTGACCTCGAGGGTGCCGTTGTGCCTTAGGAGACATCCGTGGAGGCCCTGAGAAAAAGAAGACAACCCCACACAATAAGTACTTAATGTCCATCGCTAAGAGTACCCAAACATACTAACTTGTTTTTTAAAAACTGGATACAATCTAATAACTCTCAATAATGCAGTAATACAGTCAAGCAATTCACACTGACGTCGACTAGAACCAGGGATCCACGAGACTAAAAAGGCCAAGCCATTGGTCCAGCCAGGCTACCAACACACTCATCGCCTTGCTAGGAAAGCTCACGTTCAGTGATATTTAGCAGCTTTGTCAGAATCAAAACAGGTATGCGAGTCCTGGATTGAATCCGAGTATCCAATATTGCTTACTGCAAGACAAGCCAAAAAGCTTAGTGGCCCAGCTCCCTCTGGACAAGCACAGTTCCAGGCTACCAAACATTTTTCAGAAAAGAAGAAATTTCTGTCATTTTTGTCAGGTGGTCAGTGCTACCAAACGTTTATTTACAGAGTAGTCACCACTGGCTGACCAATGCTCTTGGGGAATTTCAGCAGAGCACTCTGCACTGAGGCTAAATTGCCTGCAGCAGGTCACAATTAATTTACAAGTCAGCAAAACTGCAACTAAACAAGTTATTGTTATCCCAAGGTTCAAGTCATGCATGTTTAACACCAGAAGCTAAAGTCAGAAGTGAACACAGTAATTCTGAACAGCTTATACAGCTGCCACAGAATAGTTTTGCTCGAGCCTAAGCAGCAATACAGTTATGAGATCCTAATAAACATTTTCTTTACAAGATCAAGATCAAATGTTGTTACTTCAAAAGGAAAAACTCTGCATGAACAGAAGACTATCTGGTTGATTACAGTTCATTTTTTACGTAGGTTGATAATAGAGAAAAGTTCAGATAACGGCTTTCTGGTTTCAGGAAAAGTCCTAAAATATGAAGTACCTCTTCTGGATACATATATCTTTAAATGCCAGCCTCTAGTTTAACCATGAATCCAAAGTACACTTCAATCCCAATTATATACAGGCAAGTATTTTAAAGAATACACACTTTCCAGCAAACCTCTCCTACTAGCAGGAATTAAACATTGCAGTAAGCAGCAGTTCACTGCATGCCCGACAAATCAACTGCAAGCACTAATAGCTGAATTTGCACATGGATTCTTGTATCCTGCTATGTTTAAAAAAAAAAAAAAAAAAAAAAAGCCCATATTGATAAATTGGCAGCAGCAGGCCATACAGACATGCCTACCACCAGGTTCTGGACCGTCTGAGCATTTATCAGGCAAGCTGCGGAACGGCGTTACCGTTTCGATTAGCAGGATGACCGTTCTCTCCGCGGTGGCTCCAGCGGAGCCAGCTCCAGCAGAAACCGCAAGTTTCCAGTGAGTTTGGTGTAACCTGTCTGCACTTTTGCAGGCTTACTAAACCGTGTGTTGTGCAGGTTAGCTTTTAAGTGGTAAAAAATTTTAAGAC
This sequence comes from Apaloderma vittatum, assembly GCF_000703405.1. Taxonomy (NCBI): domain Eukaryota; kingdom Metazoa; phylum Chordata; class Aves; order Trogoniformes; family Trogonidae; genus Apaloderma; species Apaloderma vittatum. The sequence goes on along the minus strand of NW_009698976.1, from coordinate 23,939 downwards.
GTGTTCCTTGCTGTACCCTCAGACAAATTTAGCTGAGATAGTTCTGCACACAGTTACCAAGGACTCACGGGTTCGCCTTTCTCTGCGCATTGTTGACTGCTAGGGAGCTCACTTAATCGTTCCGCCTCAATTGAAACAGATCTCAAGTTTTCTACAGTTTCATCTCCGAAGCAGCTTAGCCTATCCCATTCCACAGCACACTTCTCTGAATATATAATTTTTATTATTGTTGTTGTTATTATTGCTGATGGTCGATTTTTGGGTTTTATTTTTTTACAAAAGGTAATTCGATGATTTAGGTAAATTTCAACCTGCTTTCAACAACTGTATTAAGATCTTTGCTATTTTATATAAATTTATATTCCTAAAAATGCCCTCTTAAGGTTATCAGGTCCTGCATATTGCTGTTGTTTAAGTTAAGACACTGAGCAGCGTTTACAAAGCTGAGTTTATTTCAGACCAACGTGGGAAATGTCACAGCTTTATTTTGTTTTTGTAAAGCTCTTCAAATAAAAAGGTTAATAGAAATAGTCTGATAAACTAAAGTTAAACACAAATTATAGGTTAAGTAATGAAGAGGAAAAACAATTTTGTAATTAAACTCACAAAGGAGTTAAACAAAGACAAACAAAAACATGAACAAATCGTGGTATTGTACCTTCTGAAGACATGCGTTTAGGCATAGTAGAGACAGGAGCTGGAGAACCATGAGCAGAGGGGTGAGACGGGGGCCTGGAGGGCCGCGAGGGGGGCCTGGAGGGCGGCCGTGTAGGGGTGGCTGCCCGAGGTGGAAGAGAGTTGGGACCTGACTGGTAGCGAGAAGGTGGGCGAGAGGAAGGAGATGGGCAAGGCGATGGCCAGGGAACACCTGACAGAACAAATGATATGAAGGAAAGTATAAAAACTAAAGAAAAATTATGGGGAAAAAGGTCAACAGAAAAAAAAAAGTAAAATATGACAAAATGATTTCTCATGTTTAACCCTTTGGGGATAGATTCGTTTATCGTAACCAAAAAAAAAAAAAAAAAAGTGTCTCTGCCAAGTGATTTCCTCCACTTCGGGTCAAATTTAACATCTGAATGTCACAAAGTCCCCAAAGGGTTAATTAGGATCTACAAATACTACTAAGGAATAGACAGTAAAGTTTGATCTGTTAGCCTATCATATATACGCTCTACAGCACACATCACTCTCGACAAGGTCCTTAAACAGCTACCAGAGGTTCTCAAACAGCGGTTCACATATAGTATTGACTACACAAACTGCTACTTTCAAACCAAATGAGGAGTAATATCAATTCTAGGACCTGTATCTTTACAAAAAACAGCGGTGTTCAGTGTCTGAATCCTGACATCTCTGCCTTTATCTGTTATCTGAAGGAGTATTAATGTAGTATTTTAATCTAGGATACAGGGTTCGTTGTTTCCGAAACAACGAAACTGAATTCATGAGCCCTTCTGAGTATTTTAGGTATGTTCATTCAGCAGAATCATAGGATGACAGAAACCACAAATACTACATACAAATTTCAAGGTTAGCATCGTTTGGGCAAGACTCAGTTATACATCCTTTATACAGCTGACTCTGTATTTAACAAGGAAGTCTCACTTACCTTTAGATGTTTCTCAGACTTCCTCTCCAGATAGAGGCACTTGAGTATTCTACATTTTTTCACTTGTTCACAGCAATTTCACATAATAGCATTTTTAACTTATAAAAATAATGCCTCAAGGATAGGCTGCTGCTGAAATCCATCTCACAAAATGGTGTCTGGTTTATGAAACACCGATTCCTGCTATACAGTGCCCAGCGATGTCCGTTTATAAATATCACCCATGGGTACAGCAGAAAATACTCAAATAGCTATTTGGAGAGAAGGCTTTCAGTTCCTTTTCCCCTAACACTTCTCTTACTTTCCCAACAGTGATTCTTCTTCACCCCCCTCAGATCATCGCAAAGTCAGCAAGTTGCTTTATCCTTTTCATGGGAAACAGAATCGATCCATGCAGCAGAAAAGGAAGAGACATGCCTCCTCGGTTGCCCCCTCCCTCTCACTAGGTGTCAGCATTGCAACTCCTCCACAGAGAGCTTTGCAGTAGTAAGCCATAAAGCACTTTTTTTTTTCAATCTTTAAAACCGCATACTGCACCACCATCATCTAAGACAAAGGTGTGTGAGAAGGAAAACAAGTGACATTTCTGCTCCGCAAAGCAGATGCATGTTCCGCTGAGAGCAATTTAAACCCAAATCAAAAATCACCACCTCTGTGTTAAATGATGAGCGCCGACCTGGCTTACGAAACACGTACCCTAACACCACACCATTTGCAGTTTCAACATTAGATAATTGATCGCAGTTTTCCCAGGCAGATTCATTCAGACTTCGGATACTTGCCTCCGTTAACTACTCTTTGATCTGCTCCAGAGTTAGGGCTGAATTCTGAAGTGTGGGATCCAGACCTTGAAATTGGTGGGCCTGATCCAGACTGGCCCATCCTCGGTGAGTTTTGTCTTCCACTTCCCCAGGACAGGACATCTCTATTCCTCTGTCCAGGTGGAATGTATTTATTTTCTCTGCAACACAGTAAAATTCTATCAGGGTTAAGACAGAACTGAAAAGCAATGAGAAATACCTGTTCAAGTGCTCTGCTGGTATTTCCTGGCTTTCACAAATCTAACTAAAGCAAAATTCTAAGTATCTCAGATGTTGACCTAACATTCACCTCATGAATTGGCTTTTCATACTGACCACACAGCCTACTCTCCAGGAGCCCACAGACACCGAATGATTTAGTGCTAATGCCTGAAGTTCTCCACGACACACCGAAACCACTGCCCTTTCCTGTAATTTGGTGCGAATTCGCCACAGCGACACACCAGCATGGGGAAGTCTGGTTTACTACAGAGATAATACAGGGCCAGGCTGAGGTGTTTAAGTCAGCACAAGTGCCAAAACCAGCACATGATTGTTTACGTGAGGCTCCTAACCTGATCAGCCCTGCCGAAATAGCACGGTTTCAGTGAGTAAATTGCTACTGTACCAAAATACATACATCATTTAAATAAAAATACTATTCATAGCACATGCAAGTACCTAGTGTTCACACCATGTCCTTCTCGTTCATTAGCATTCCTCTGAACAGCAGTATATTTTTCTTCTTCTGTTCTTTCATCATTTTCCAAGGCAACCCGAGCTTTGTATTGGGCACTTGATTCAATTTCCTCTGCTAATTGAGTTGCTCTGGCTTCTCGTTTTAAAAACTCCTCTGAATTATCTCTTTCTAATGGCACCCTAAAAGACAACGGAAAGGAAAAGAATCTCTGAAATGCATCCAAAAGCACAAAGGAGCTACAAAAATTACATGGCGTTAATTCCAACCAAGACAAAGAGTAAAAAAACATGCTTTTAAGCCAGTGGACTTGTGTTTTTTAGTATATGTCAATATTCCTGGACTGGTTTGAGATTATGTGCAAATTCAGTGTCATTTACCTGCCTAGAGAGCTGAGAGGTGGGGGGCAGAGCCTTTCCATATCACTCACAAAAAACCCAGTCCCTAAAGCTACACAAAGGCTCCAACTTTTAACACAGCTGAAGTACACTAGGACTAAAAAGCCATAGTCTGTCGTTCAGATAGGAACCTACCATTAAGAGACCATATTTGGATTTATTTAGCTATTTACACATTCCCAACAGACCCAAGAGCTCCCAATTCTACTGAAATTAAAGAGTTACATGCTTAATCCTTTGAGAATTCCAGTCATAGAATTTCAGCTCTTCCTGTTATGAATAACTGCAGAAAAGATGAATGCAATACATTAGAGTATGGGACCAGAACCCCATGACTCATTTGCCATGTCCTAGGACCTCAAAACTATTAATTCCATGGATCTATATTAGGTAATAGCGTATTGCAAAAAGCAGACGTAGGTGCCTTAGGAAAGCCACCAAGTAAAAATTGAATACAGGAACAATGACGTAGTGAAAGAGAGAACTAGAGATGGACGTCACATCCCGCACTTCCTTCTGTCCAACAGTGGTTCTGGTTTTTACCTGTTCTTATTTTTGCTAAAGCATCAGGTTTTACAAAACAACTTTGCACTTTGTCCCGAGTTATCATTTTGAGTTCCAAAAGTTGTTTCACCCAATCTTACTTTAGAATCAACTACATAAAATACAGAATACAGCTGAGGCTTGGACCATGCTATGCTGGGCGTTATATAATCACTACTGCACATATTATAAACAATATAAAAAAGAAGAACAACGAATGTAGGTGGAGACACAAGTAAAGAATGAAATAATATATGCAAGATTACTCAAGTGTTGGTGGCAGAACAAGGAAAACAACTGGCTTTGCCAAATTCCAAACCAGCACTTAGCTACTGTATCACAAGTTTTTTCCCCACACACTCATTTTTGGCCAGTTGAGACATTTACCGGCCTTATCGCTGGTAACTGCAAGAATACTAAATCAAAATCTTACCCTTCAGCATAAAGCTTTGGCTCACATAAGCTATGCACCAACAGAACGCATACAAACCTGAAGTCACGGGCCTCTCTTACCCTGTATTAAATACACACACAAGAAAGTAGAACACCCAACACATCCTTACTTACTTAAAGTGACTGAAAAAAAATGAGGGGATGTGTGCAGTAGCACTGGTGGCAACCTGAACAAGCAAAAGAATGATTTTTACACTTTTTTCATCAGGAAAAAGGCCATTCGAGATGGAACAAAGGGAATGGGGCAAGCAGACATCATTGAGATCACCGGTGATGAGAAGCAACTGATCGACAGACAAGTGCAGCACACTTGCTAAAACACAAACTTCATGCAGTTTGACAAACTATACCCGCTAACACTTAGCTCTAGGAAGAGAAAACAACCCCACAATAAATCCTTTGCAATCCTTCAGCTGCCCATAGAAGCGTTTGGCTACGCAGCCGCCCGTCACATACTTGGAGAAGCGGGAGAAGAGTTTCCCAGTTTAGCAGACTGATAGGCAAAGCAAGTTGCCTGACTCGGAAACAATGGAATTTGTCTCTGGCAATTTAAAGGCACCTTCATGCTTTTAATCTGCTTCCATTAATATCCATAAAGCAGAAAGACGGAAGACCAAAGTTCAAAAGTACAAAAAGTACTTAGAGCAGTGAAGTATATGAAAGAACAGCTTCCCCCCGTTTCCAATGTAAGCCGATTAAGGCACTTTGATTATCACCACGTTACAGGTCTATTTTAACAAAATCGTAAAAATAAAATCCTTGAACCAGAGACCTGAAGGCAACTGCTCCAATTTTCCACACAAACCCCAAAATATTCACTGCAATTCCTTGACACTCAAAACTAAGTTTATGCTTTGGGGGGTTTAAAAGAGTGGGACAACATTAAAGGCATTTCACAAGGGCTGCTGAACATCTGCGATTGATTTGTTTTGCAGTTCAGTTAACATTACAGCTGCACACTACTGGGAACAGGTCCACGCTGCCAAAGTAGCCAGAGCAGGCTGTACACTGCTTCTATGTTCACGTTGTTATTGTATAGTAACTTAAAACTTTAGTTTCAATCTGGAAAAGTCTGCTAAACAAGTCATCCACAGCACACAACCCCCATTTAGTTCTCAGCAACATTTCAACATTCCAGTATCTACCAGATGAATTGTCTTGATAAAATTAGGATTTAGTCCAACTGCTGTGCTAGGTTAAACACAAACTATAGGTATAGCAGCTATGTGGACGGTTTCATAATTTGGTATTTTCCAGCCTGTTCATAAAAGTGAGGGGTTTTGGTAGGAAATAAGCATTATTGCATGTCTAAGTTCAGAAAATGTTGCAATAGGAATGAACTGTGCCCATTTAAGGGAATTTATAACGACTAATATAACTAACTATTCACAGAACACTGGCAAGGTTTCTTAAGCACTACTCATTCATTGCTTCTCCAGTTACTCAATTCCACAACTTCAGAAAGTTATGTTAAATTATCTTCAGAATACAACGTTTGTCAAACCAGGGAGAACATTAAATACAAATCTAATAACAAAATATTTTGGAACTTACGTATAAGAAGATAAACTGCTGTCATAAGTTGATACTACACCATAATTTTCTTCATTGTAACGAAACATGTCATTGGGATCCCATCCATTAGACTAGAAGAAAACGATGTTTGTTTTTCAAAATGACACTGGAAACACATTCCCTTAAAATTAAGGGCTGATGGCAGAAGCTAAACCTTTTTGCCCTTTTTTCTGAGCCTATGAATCCGCTGTCCAGATAAGAAAGTTACTAAAGCCACAATTTATTTCAGGGAGATTTGTTCATCAGAGGCACAGGTTTTACCTTCAAAAGCCAGTTTTTCATTTGCTATATCTGTATTTTTTTTAATTAGTTGTTTTTTAAGTACCATGCCCACTCTGTACTAGAAGAACACTGGCTAGCAAGAACTGCTTACATGAATGCTTCTTCGAAAAAGTGCAAATTGACACTTCTGCACGTTAGAAGTGTCCCTTGCTGTGGCAAGTGCTGAAGCTTTTCAAATGCACTACTAATGCAATTATCTGAGACACACACCCCACAGGCAGAAGACCCCCGTTGATCTGTACAACCTCCCACTTCAGTCAAACTGCTATTACAGCCCCTCAAGCACGACGATAAATGTTTCAAATGTTTTCCAAAAGCACCGACAGCATTAAGCATTCTAATAAATCTTAGCCCTACAGTATGTACACTAAAATTGACAGGGTAACTGCTCTACCCAGACAAAGTTAATATGCTCCCCAGTAATGGGACTAGCTTCTCCTCTCATCAGTAATATTATCTCCTTTCTTTAACATACTGCGGTCTGAACACCTTACTGAAAAGAATGCACGGTTGAGTAAAAGCTGACTGTTAGGATATAATGTAAGAAACGTCATTTGAGACCAAACTCTTCATCTAACGATTCATAATCTACTGAGACTGTATCTGTGCTTATTAAGTCATGGGTCAGACTTCCATCCATTTCCTTCATCTGAGCTCCGGGACAGTTAGCTAAGCACAATTTCGCCATAATTTCCAAATGCAATGATAGTCAGATATGCCCTGATTAAACGTAAATCACTTCAGTGTACTGCTGAATTTGGAGTCCTTAATAAAAGTTCCTCTTTCTGCCAGCCCATGAGTCAAACACGTCCCTTACCACAGCAGCTGCCATTTGTCAATATTTGCCAAAAGTGGCATCTGAAATCCAGCTATTCTTATTCAAATTGTGAAAAAGTACTGTGGCAGCTGCTAGCAAAGACTGAACATACACCCATGCAATGTAGGCCGGCAATTTTAGTCTAAAGTTCATTACCAGACTAAAATTAAGGAATTGTTGCAAGGCATGTCCAGAGAAATAGCCCATTTTCTACAGACCAGGCCAGGCTGGACAAGGGCTTTGAGCATCCTGGGCTGGTGGGAGAGAGGTGTCCCCACCTACAGCAGGGGAGTGGAACTAGATGATCTTCAAGGTCCCTTCCAACCCTAACCAGTCTATGATTCTATGACTGTCACAAACAATAAAAAACATTACTTACAACATCGGTCTCTAATGCTTCAAGCTCCTCAGTCGCGGTGGTCTCTCCTCCATCCCATGGTTCAAGATCCTTCTCCTTGTGTTCACCATTTACTTTAGCACTGATGGCTGAGTCAGTAAAAGCATCTACAAGGGAGTGGGGAGGGACAGGGGTGAAATCAGTTTGGTTAAGTAAAGGAAGACATACACACTAGTTTAACCAAGGAGCAACCAAATACAGCTGAATCACAGGCACGTTAAATATTATTCGCTTTCTTTTGTAGCTGCTACATTCAACAGGCCTCTATTAGAAAGGTGCTTGCTTCATACCTAGACTTACAGACTAACTCCTAATACATCAAAGGACAGCAGTAAGCACTTTCCGTTATTTCAAAATAATTTACACAAACTACACGTATGTTTTCGAAAAGACTACCTGAGAATCCCCACTCCCCTAGAAAATCCAAGACTCATTACGTGCTCACACGACTGCACGCCAACGTATTATGCAAACATCAAGAAGGCATGAGTGCAACCCAATCCCACTCCCTAAAAGGGCAAAATACAAGTTTCCCTTCTAATAGCCGAGTTTCTTCTATTTCCACTCAGCACACCAGCATGCACGCACACACGTTTGCTCCCTTTGCGGCGTCTCTCAGACCCCCACTAGCTTTGGTGCACTCGTGCACCGTGACACGAAAGGGACGTTTTCTTTCCTGCAAGAGCTTTTTCAAGCAACAGCTCACTCAAAATCACATGGCAAGAACTAGAAACTCTCTACCTCTTTCAACAACATATGAGAAGAAGTTGTTTATAAAAATTCTTAAAACGTATATGAAAAAAATAAAGACAGTGAGCTTTTCTTTTCACTTGTCCATGTTTTGTTCAAGCCAGAATTAAGAAGGAATAATACTAGAATATTAAAGTGCTGTAAAAAAAAAAAAAGCAAACGACTGTACAAAGCCATTCATCGAGGAAGCCAAGCTTTTGTATTTGGAAGCACCTATATCTCAGAGCTGCCGGACTTAAACAGAAGGAACTTTAAAGAAAATACGCTTTTTACAAGCTTATAAATAAATAAATAAGCCTAAATTAAGTAAACCTTCAATCTAGAATTTCCTATTATCGTTCTACCGATAAAATAAAGAGCAAACATTTCAGACCTTTAGAAAAGATGAGATCAAACCACCGGGCAGTGCCAGATATGGAAGAATGTGGCTTGAATTAACTTTTGGCAAGATCTGAAATCTTGTTAAGAAAAACGAACTTTAAAGTCATCGTGAAAAGAATTCACAACATACGAAGCTGGCCACTGACGTCACAGTTTTTAAACAATCACTGAAGATTTTTTAGAGACTGTTGACATAGCTTATTATTCCAGCTTTACCTAATTTCAGTTCTGCACATATATTGGCAAGATCTGTTGTAAAAGTTAACTGTCTGTCTAGTAACATTCAGCACTATCTCACGAAATGCTGGCTCAACTCATACACAAAGACCGAAGGAAGTATGGGTAAGCAATTAAGCATTGTTAATAAGCTTACATGAACCAAAATGTTACAGAAAACGTATGAAAAAATGAAAAGAGGTTTATTAGCTTCATTTCAAATACAAAAGAATCAGTAAAACAAGGAAGCCAAACTGAAAAGAAGACACCTAAGGAGGCACACGCTGTTAGGGCTCACGTGAAACTGCAAAAACCTGCATCAATCACCAGGTAAGATGTCACAGGCAGCCACCCAAAGCTGTGACAGCCCCTACGCAGCTGGAGGTTAAGGCACTTTCAAGCGAGATCATATTCTATCTCATCACTGAAAGCGATGCCTTTAGCAGGCAGGTCCGGGCATTACTTGTAAACCGTTCCAAAACGGAGTCATCAGATTATGGCGCTACCTATGCGATGACGCAAAATTTCAATCATTGCATTTTCAACTGGTCAGAATAGGTAAACATCGAGAGGGAGGACAGAAGTCACCAGCTAACTGCAAGATACTCTAAATGACTCTGTGAAGTTACGCATGCACGTTTTATAGCGCCGTAGATGTGCGAGCAAAGATATTAAGTACCCGTTATGAATTATGATAATAAAAAGCATTATGAGGGCAAGATGCAGAGACAAAGAGCGACTGCCAAAAAAGTTACCTGTTTCTGAAGGAACTACAACAGATATGGAGAGAGAAAAAAATTGGAAAAGATCAGATATAAATACAGGTGGACTTTTTTTTTCACATTCTAAGACTGAATTCAGGCAAAGCTAAACTCTCAGTCCCTCTTACAGACATATTCAAACTGATTATACTTGTCTCACCTGGCCAAGATAATTTCTGTAGTAAAAGCTCAGCAATGTTCCTACCTACTAACAGCCTCACTTAGTTCCTCATTTCTCTCCACAAAACAAACAAACAAACCCCCCCAAAACAAAACCCCAAACCCCTCCAAACAGATTTCTAAGGTGGCAACTTGAAAGAAAATGTCTCTCAGTTTCCCTTCACAAAAACAGCTTTTAAAATATAACAGAAGATACATTTAAATGTCATCCGAAACAACAGTAACATAGTGCTACCTCCATCCAGTTTAGTAACTGAAGAGTACATTTAACAGGGAGGCAAAAGTAAGGCACTTGCATTTGCAAACTCTACGTTTGCCTTATCAATCCCACTGCTATAACCCAGACAGACCAGTGCTGCTTCCGTGCCAAACGTCACTAATTCAATGTTTCATGTTTAATCCTCTCAGATGGGTCATTTGCAAGTCCAAATGCAAGTTGAAGGCTGCTTATGTCACTTAGGGAACTCTGAAATTTGCTTCTACATCACTTTGCTGGGAGTAGAGGGAACTCTTCTCCAATGAGATTAGATAAATCTGAGTTAGGAGGACTGGTGACAGCACCTGATGGACATAATCTTCTGTATTTCACAGAGGGGTGCTTCCTTAATTTCTATTAAATTATTTCAGACCAACTCCACAGACAACTGTGCCATTTTGGATACGGTGAATAAAACACTAGCTTAACAAGACTCGTCTACTCAACCCACTGATTTTCTTATTTAAAAAGCCCCATGAACATTCAGCAGAGTGCTGTCAAAAATTATAATGGTACAGATCAACTGGGGGAGAAAAAACAACCCAACTCCAAACAAAAACTCCACTATCTAACAAATGCGAGACGTGTACAGTCAACGTTAAGTTTCCCAGTAGAATCCAGCACATCATGGGGCACGGGAAGCTTCATCGCTCTTCATTTCTCTCTCGCTTTAGAACAAAAGTGAGACTGCAACGTCGGTTTAACCACTACGACTCAAAGAAAATCCAGAGTTAGGGGAAATGGAAGCTACAAAGGCAGACTTCTAGTCAGACAGTATGGTCTCACGAGCCTCCAGGCAAAGTTTAAATGTAGCAGAACGGCACCTCAAGGCACAGATCACTATTTCCCCAGAACAAACAGCTAGGCAGGCACACGGGACGCCAAGATTTAAAATGTGGCAAGTCAAACGTGGCGTTACCAAAATTAATGAACAACAAAATCGAGAACGTATGTAAAAAAATAAGTTCTACAAATAATTAGTTTCCAAAACAAAAAACCCGCTCCTAAGATTATTAGTAAAACAGAAGGTAAAGCACGAACTGCTGCTGCAGGTGCTGACTGGCAGAGTAACAACAGCCAAGATAGTGACTGCACTGGCTCAGCCTCCCCTTTATCTGGTGCCTCCTATGAGCTTTTGAATGAGCACTTCCCACAACACCTTGACACGGCCAAATTTTTAACCTTTTCTACATGGTAAAGCCCCAGTTAAACATCAAAAGAAAACTGGTCAAACGACGAGCCTGAGCTGTAACACGGAATTAGCCCCCACTGCCTCTGTACCTGCTTAATGTGATATTTCCTAAGCACAGAAGTTTGGCATCAAAGACCTCCCTTCTTGTTTTTAAAGCCTGCTAACTGGGGGGGAAAAAAAATAAATCCCAAGGACAGTTCTATGCAACACAGCACAAATTCACACCCAGTAAAGGCAAATTAAATATAAACATTCTGAGAAAAATTCAGCTTGGGCAAACCTCTTCAAGTACGCGCCACTAAATGAGTTAAAGAAAAAATTGCCAGAACAGAGTAATTAAAGAGTCCGGGTTTAATTAATTTCAGTGTTTAACATGCTTGTTTTCACAAACATATTTTGAGCTACTAATGGTGAAGAGCACAAATATGCAATTAAGTGCAGCTCGGTAGTTCAAACGCTATTAAACCAATCGGCATTACGTGCCAAAGGTGTTCAGGCTGCACGCTGCAAGCTTTGATCAAGTTCAGCATGGCCCAAAGTAAACTGAGGTTTCAACAGTAAACTCATTTGTTTTGGAGCTACTTACTACTGATTTGAAACATTAAAAACCAGTTCCCACCAGCCTTGCAGAGCCAACATTTCCTTCCTTTGTTACTAATATGCCTACTGCTATTCCCCTTGCAACACTTTCTCTGGAAGGATGCCACTTGCAGTGTTAATTCAAGGAAATAGTCAATTCTCTTCTGCCTTTTTTCATTGGATTTGCAACATTTTTCTCAGAATACAGTAACGGTGCCAGAAAAACAATAAAAACATTGTAGAAGGCTTTTACTTTAACAGTAGTTAGGATGTTGAATTGTCTCGTCTTTAAAGAGAAGCCAAGAAGGCAACTCTGAAGCCTTGCTCAAATTTGAATCGTGTGGAAGCCAGCGCTGTGGACTGACCCATGTTTAGGACTACAAGGAAACACTGCTACGAGAACAAAGGAGAAACAGACCCAATCCAGGCACTTCACCTTTGCCTCAGAAGGTGAAGCAGAAAGATATTACACACTAACATCCAGCCAAGGGTTTCACCCTGCACGTTAGAGTGGATTTTTAGCAGCCCGTTTCGACTGCCACATGCAGAAGACGGTGCCTGTGCCTTTCTGACTGCAGGCAGAAGAGCCTGAAAGGGGGATGGCGGATATAATATGATTTGACCTGAGTGTTCCAATGTATGTTTCATTCATCAGCCTCCCTGTACTGCAGAAAGCCCTAATTCCACAGTGAGAGACCCTCAGGTGCATCCTTCCCACTCCCGAAGCCTAACAGGAATCTACATGAGCAAGGTCTATGCAGTCTGACAGAGTTGCAAATAAGGGCCCAGAAGTAGAGACAGATTTTTATTTTAAACAGGAACAGTTAGAATAGCCCTATCTACGCAGACATACTATTTTTTTTCCTGAACCTTTCAGTTTCCACAATCTGGGCAGGCCCTGTGCTTTCTCCACTGGTGCACGTAAAGGTGCAATGTCACACTTGGCACAAGGAAATCGAAGACTGTTCCTTCCAAACTGGGTGGTTTCACCCACCTCAGACCTACGCTGTCGTTGCCTCCCCTGCACTCGCATGACTGATGTAGCTGCAGGATGGATTATCAGCTCACTCCCCCAAAGCTGCACAAGTACGATAGCAATGGAAGGTGCTTGGCAGGCGATTCTGGACGGTTCTTTCAGACACAACCGTATTTCTACTCCCATTCTCTTTCTACCCACCCGCTGCTCTTTTCCAGTACTCTTCCAGCCTCTCCCAACTGACTTGGTCAGGCAGACAATGCAGGCAACATCTCTGCTATTCGAGTCTGAGGGTGACGCAGAAGATCAAGACCCACAGTCGGGAGCACCATTTGTCCAGAGTCCTCCAGCTCAGCAGAGAACCAAATGCCAGAATAAAAAGCCCCAGAACTCCAGATACTTATATCAAAACAGGATACGGGGATGTCTTGAAATTTCCAAAACAGTGTCTTCTGCAGAAATTAAGTTTACTTCAAGGCCTCCTCAAAAGTCTAACAGTCTCCTAAGGGGGTAGGAAAAAATACATCTACCAACCTCGAGAAACTTCTGAAGCGCCCTTTTGTTTGACTACATTTTTTACAGAAGCGAGAGTAAGCTGCCTTTCCAAACAGGTATGTCTGAATTGTTTACTAACTTGTCTGTGAAAGCCAAAAAATACTGAGGGTTAGGCAATTTAAATATATCTGTTCCTGGGTAAGCGCAACGCTGTCACACTCAGAGTTCAGGCTGTTTTTACTGTGAATCACACAGACTTATCTAACTTCGTCACACGAATATTTGGGTTCAGTTATAAGAACAAAAGGCCAGCAGTTCCTACACACATGTTCATATACTTCCATTCTTTTGAATCCTTGCCTATTTTATTTCCCAAGATGCGCAAAGCCCTTCACTGCTCCAATTTGCAGGTGTGATCAGAGACTGACTTGCACCTTCAAGTCTCATTTCAAGATAACACATTTTTAAGACAAAATGAAAAGCAGATTAATATACCCACTACAAGTTATCAAGTTTTGCAGCCTTCCAGTTTATCTTGCTCCAAGTCTCTACAGCTTTATTTCAGCTCTCCTCTCCAGCTACTTAAGAGATTTAGATTCAAACACATTCCACCTAATAAAGTGAACTGAGTGACTGTTCAACCTGAAGCAGTCATTTTCTTCTACAAAACTTCCATTGAGTAATTATTCCTAGAAGTAGCAGTATATTCTTCACTCCCTCTGCTCAAAATCTATAAAGATTGGGTAATGGAGAGCCCAGTTTGCATTTACATTAAAGTGATGTTCATAGTAGCCCCATTACAAAAGAGCTCTCGTGTAATTTAAATTCAAAATCCCATCCAGAACCTGGAACTTATCTGCATTTCAATGCTACATTTGCTCTGACATTATGCATCTTCTTCTGGGAAAAGCAAATTCCTTGAAACAACAAGCCTCTCATTCTTCAGCTTTAATCAGGCAAGAACATATGCACGTACAAACACAAGGTGGAAAGAGAAAGATCTCATTAAATGTCCACCAGTCCCTACGCATCTCTCAGTCAGTGCTACATGGGAATAAAGCACGTGCATGACGATAACCACTTCGCTCCCAGTGACAGCTGTTGATCAACCTAAAAAATGTACACACACACAATTTCACTCCCCGGCACAGAAAGCTATGTGCTCATTTTTATCCCTCAGCCCAGCAATCAGGAACATAAACATAAAAAAAACCCTTGAGATTTGCTGCTTCCCCAAAACAAAATCTGCAAAGGAACTAGAGTCGTCTGACCTGCGAGGCTCTCAGGCTCCAGCAAAATAGTAAGTGTCTTGGAGGTCACACATTAGAAGAAAAAGTACGAAAATTGCCTGTCTGACTGTAAAATCGTGTCATTCTGACGGTTTCAAGCCATGTCTTCAGGATTTTAAGCCCACTTGCCCACCACCCCGCTAGGTTCTTCTCTAATTTTGCGGAATCTTAACTACAGATCTACAAGTAGTAAAGCAGAAATTAAAACCACCAACAGTGGGTTTTCCTGAAGAATTTTAGCATTGTTTGCAGTAGTACTTTTAAAAATAGTTATACGAATGTGTGTTGAGAGACAAGTTATTTAACCAAATAGACACTATATACATCAACTTCAAACAATCATCTTAAGGATTGTGCGTATGGATGGATTCTCATATAACACCAACCTTCCCACAAAATCTGTAAAATGTTTTGTAACACCACTAAGGATTTGCTTTCCAGACACCAAAACCAGCAGCTCAAAGTCGAGTGCCTTCACAGAGGTTCTGCAAGCCATTTTAAAAGTTTATCCAAATTTCTGATTTCAGGCTCTTTCTTTGACTTTAATGGGATACCTGAATGTTCCACATGAAGAATTAAGAGCCTAAACATGAACTTTAGGGTTTGGATCCTAAAACATCTATTTGGAAAAAACTTGACTTATGATCTTGAGATACAGACAACTTTAAAAACAAGTATACCTCTTCTCGCATAATTGGTATCCATATCCTTAAAATGCACCATAACAAAATCTGAAGACTTGAACAAGATACTCTCTAGTATGTCTTCACGTTTTGGCCCCAAACTGGATTCTGCAGTTTTCCGATGAGCAGCATCAAGCACTAAATCACACTATTAGAGACATAAAAAGAATATACTAGCTTAATGCACAGTAAGCTACTCCGTAACTTCACATACTTGCAAAACCCAGACATTTACAACAGTTTACAAAAATTAATCTGCCTATGTAAACCCAGGCATGAATAGTCAAAATAATTAACAACAAATACTCAAATTTTAATCAAACATTGATTATTCAGTATTAAGATCTCTTAAAATGGGGAAGAGTCAAAATGAATAAAAAATTTACCTTAGGACTGTAGGTTTTAAAAACTCCTTCATATATACCACCATTTTTCACCTGTACTTCACATTTGGATCCCTAGAATGCAAGAAAAATGAGAACACAGCTTTCTACCAGCCTCACAAATGGGATTTGAGTGATTTTTCTCAAAGATATATTTTTTATGTAAGTATAAAGTTTGAAAATACAGCTCGGCTTTCAGTCAAATCTACTGATTCAATGTTTGCCAATTTATAAATACGCCACTGTGCTCTGCAGATGCAAACAGCTAGGTGTGTACCAACATTTGTCCTGAAGGGGTTTAAAGATCTTCACAGATGTATTTGGTACTCACAAGATTCTTGACCAGTTAATGACACAAGCAAGTTTTTGTGCAAAACCAAAACCTGTGGCTATGTGTGGGTACAAGTGAGGTCACAGGCTTCTCCTTGACCCAAGCAGATGTGGGACAGTCTGCCTTACTTAATTTTGGCCCGTCAGAACTTCTCCTTCAATTTGTGGGGAAAAGACTTTCATTCCCTGCACACAGATTCATTTTTTTTATCCATAACATCTCTAAACACAGAAAATTGAAAGTATGACCAGCACAGCTAAGAAATTTGCTGTACCTCTGCAAATTGTATGTAAACTTTTCCAGGCCAAAAAACACAGAAGAGCTATTACCATGATTCAAGTGCAATCCTGGCAAAAGATGCTTAATAAAAGAAAGCTTAATATTCACTCCATTATATTAGAGGACTAGTTAACAATTGTATTGTCATTATAGAAACTGTTTGCCCGCTTTTCAAATAAATATGAAGACTTACAACAACTGATGTAAGTATGTGAACCATTCTCATGTTTGCATAGATGCCATCGAAAGAAATCTGGAAAACAAAAAAAGATGTTGTCATGAACATAAGAGAAACTCTTGTAACAATTGAAATAGCCAGCATGCCAAAAATAACCCAGGCTTTCAGCAGTATATACTAGTTCCTAGAAACATCAGTCCAAAACCTTCCTCAGTCAACATACAGAGAACTTAGATCACATCAGATTTCCAAAAGGCCCTTAACCCCTTCTCTGATGAACTGAAGATCGGAGCACCCTTCCAAACAAAACAAAACATTACAGAGCGCCCCTAACATCAGCCAGTAATGAAATTCTCTTGCTGGTTGGGTGAAACTTGGATGGCCAGACTCCTAACTGAAAAAGGCCTGTTAACACCCCCCTCTGCTTCAAGAACCACCAACAGTATAAGGTACTTCAATTGCCATCGAAGGAAAGAAGTGCCTTCAGGGCTCACTGAACTGCATCTTTTCATCTAACAGACCTGATTACATGCATTAATAGAAGCTAAGGTCATCAAATTGTGCAGCACCAAGGAGCTCCAAAACCTATCGTAAAACTAGTCCAAAGTAATTCACTGCAGTGGCGGAACCTGTGACCCCGCACTAGGAGGGCTGACCAAGTGTCGCCCAGGTTGCTAGATGATAGGTTTACCTAAGCATACACGGCAAGGATGTCTGCGTTTCGTTGCGACATCTGGAACCTCTCCCTGTCAACCTCAGGCTTGTGAAACAAGCAAGGACCTCACTGTATTTTGAGCTTTTTCACTGACAAAGCATCTTTTACACTGTCGGCTACTTCGTCCACTTACTTCTACGCATTAGCCACCTTCCTGGTCTGAAAGGACATGTTTAAGGATGCTCCTATGCTCAGCACTCAGTACAGAGGCCATAAAGACTAACACTTTCACATTTAGTGTTTACATATGGCCTTTTTCACCACTCTTCCTCAAAGCCTCTTTATTTTACTGTAGAGTCTTGATATCTTCAACAGAGATCTATGTAAGTAAACTGTAGTCCTTTTAAACCTTCCTGCTTCTGCACCATTCCTCAAAATTAGTCATCCTTGAAAACGAGGCCAATAACAAATTAGCAAATATTTGACTACTGCAGTTCAAAGATCCACTCTTTAAATTGAGATCCACATCTTTCGCTTTGATAAAATTATGTTCTACAAGTCAAGCCACACCTATGCTTCCACCACATACAGCCTGGACAATAACTAAAGCCACACACTCAGCTTACTGATAACATTGGGTCAGCTATTTTATAGTAAACAGAATGGTTATTTGTATTTAAATGCTGTCCTCCTGTCATCTGTTTAAGGGAGAAACCAATGTTAGAATCTTCAGACAGGAACAAACTCAAAAACACTGCTTTAAGTTAAATGTTGTCCATATCTACAACCATAATTGTAAGAACACGTACAAGATTTATATTAGCGTAGTCGAAAGCGTAAGTGGGCCTCCCCCTTTAATCCTCCCAGGAGACTTTAGTGAATGCAAGATGCTACATCTTTAGCAAAGTGTTATCTCAGTCTAAAATAATCATGGTATTCAAAGGAAAAAAGAGAATATTTCACTATCTGCCATTTTTCCATTGATACCTGGCTACATAAGTTGTTTCCTCATATCTAGAATTGGTCCAACGAGGAAAAATCACATACTTACCGTAGGCTGAGGCGGTCCTTTGCCACTGCTGCGACCTCTGAAATTAAACACATACATGGGATTCGATTAAAAGAACTGTCGAAACTGTTACATTTCCTAACAAGTAAGAATTCAAAACCCCACCTGAATTTAGTGTTGAGAATGGGATCACAGTAAAATTGCACTCCCCAAGCAGAACTGGACAATTATAGGGCCCACAGCATTATCCTCCAAACTACTGACCTACAAGCAAGTACCACTGGTTAGTAGGCTACGGAGGACAGAATGAAGAAAAAACTAGGCCTATGTCATTATAAAAATCCCAAAATATTAACTCTTAAGCAAAATCCTCTCAGTAAAGCAGTTCCCAAAACTTACTGGCACACAAAACCAAGCAAGCTACAGATGAGCCACGATCACGAGGAGCTCTCTTACTGCCACCATCGCAACCCAGTGAGGGAAATTCAGTCTGTCCATCCTCTCAACACCACTACCTACTTTTAATGCCCACCTGGCAACGTGTAGCACTTGGGATGCTTCAAAAAGCTTTTAATTTAACCTGTATGCTTTAATATCTTGCAAACTGAGATGTGCCCTTCACCTCAGAGTCTCAACAGCGTCCCTGCAGCTACCAAGTCTGCACCAGCTACCATTCTTCAACTTCACTGGTGTGCCTACTTCAACGTCCTTGCACCAAGAAGTCCTAGTTTTAAATATTTCTCACAGCAATTTAGATTTGCATTACAACTATTTCAGGAGTGAACACTGTAACATGAAGCAAAAAGTCTTCTATTTCTATAAAAAAAAAAGAAATATCAAGTTTTTAAACAGACCCATCTTAGAGATGCATAACTGTTTTAATTAAAGAGAACTAAAGAATCATATCGACCTTTCAAAAAAGTCCAAACGGCATGAAATCTAAACCAAACTGATTGTCAACTGCATCCAGTTGCTTCTGGAAACACTATGCTCTGGTTGAATACAACTCTGCTCTCTGGACAACACATCCTTACAAATAGGGCTTGTGAGCTAGTAAAGAAAGGATCTTCTACTAACGGACAAAACAATGCATCTTCAATAAATTCTGCAGAAATAAACAGGTCCATCAGAGAACCATGAGGTTCTTAATGAGGAAAAAATGAAAACCCACTAAACTATCACCTGACACTTTTAAGATAACAAGCTTCTGAAACAGAAACGTAGCCTCACACACCATCATGCACACTGGTGACATTTGCTGATTGGCAGTAACTGCAGATTTCAGATGTCTAGTTGACATTTTCAGAATACTTGCAGAGCACTAATCTCATGAAAAAAAAAACAAAACACACAAACCAAAACTAATGCAAACAGCCTTTATTTAACTACCTATCAGCCTCAACTTTCTGTAAGGCAGCTTCACAACTTCAGGCTTGCTCTGGAGACCAGCAAGCCTCACCATTTGCTAAGTCTGCCACTTGTCAAATGGCCACCTACAGCAGCCTCTGTGAACCTGGAACATCACGTCTCTGCAAGCTTCAGATGAAATGATCCTCTTCTTTCTGGAAGTCTTTTCATCACCAGACGTGAAAAACCCAAATAGAAGAGAGGGACAGTTCAGTTCTGATCTTTTCTGTTTCATTACAATCACGGCCTTTCAAAGAACGGGGCTGAAGCCAAATGACTTCGTCAGTTCCACTGTGGTCTCCAAGATTTTAGAAGATAGCCCTTCCTACATCAGCTAGAAATGGTCGCAAGAGGAAGAGTTTGGCGCCTTTGAAATACAAAGCACTCCCATTTTTAGTGACAAGTATTCTTAGAACTTTAATAACTGGGTTGCTAGGCTGGCCAGAAAGCTTGAGTATTCCCTTTAAGCATCAACCCAAACATTCTAGATTTTCCATCTCTTACCACATTTCCAGAATCACTGTTCTTTATCCACATTTCTTTAAGAAACAATCGGGTTGTGTGCAAACGCACCGAGAAGAGGTCCTAACTTCCACATTAGACCAAGAGTTAAGCAAACTGCACAAAGCCCACATGCTAACGTGATCTAACAGATCTCTTCACAGACCTGACCAGCTACAACTGTTAAACACAAACCATCAGAAAAAAGGAAAGACATTCCCCGATTCTGCCAATGCTACAATTCAGTCAAAACTCTGCATGTCCTCTAAAACCAAGGCGACCAACTTGAGGTTTATATTCCAACAGGCCAAGACTCCAGTTCAAACTACCCTTTGATACATCTTTGATGCAACCTATGGAAAAAACCTAGGACCTTCACAAAAGCAGAAAGCAGATGGTCTTTGCCAGAAGTTTACCACAACTGAAAACTGGAGAATAACACCAAGAAATGGGGATGGGGGTCAGTAACAACTTGGCACTGCTACTTAAAACCACATCTTGATTACAGTACGCATAGTAAGTAACAATTTTAAAAGGCACTCTGTGCTGCAGAAATGTGCTTAAAGGTAAGCCTGGGAGAAGGCACAACAGCCTGGCAAATCCAACTTGCTTTGGGGTAGCGAAGTCACGAAGTCAGAGAAATGCTGCACACCAGAATAACAACCAATTAAACTCAGGAGCCAACTCATGGCAGGCCAGCAGTTGCAGCTCCAGAGTGAAAGTCTCCATAAGGACTTAATCCCAAATGCTGCACAATAAACATCGCTCCTCAGCAGCAACTGGCAAATTTTTTTCTATTTTTATACGCCTTTACTATCCTATTCCTCAGCATCCCTCACCTCCCACCCTAATGTTTACATGCCAAGTAGAGCGTTTGTATAAGCAAAACAAGGTCACGCATTCATATTTCTCCAGTTAAGAGAAAACTAATGCAAGAGACACAAGCCTTTCCAGGACATGAAAGAAAGTCTCGGGTTTGCTCTCTAGCAGCATCTTCACCTTGAGACTAAAACAAATGCAAGCTTACTGCAACTGACATCTAGAGCAAAAGTGCAACTACGAGGACTGTTGCATTTAACAAATTTAATAGATGCTTCTGGAGCACTGGCTGGCATTACCACACCTTGGAAAATGAGCTTACAAGATACTCCAACAAACTTTCATTACAAGTGCAAAGAGCTGATAAAGCTTTCTTCTAAGGGAGAAATCAGAGGTACAAAGTTTTATTGAAGTGCAGTAGTTGTGTATGTAAGTCAAATGAATCGAAGCTGTCAAATTAAGATTATACAAGAAATCCTGCAGCATTGTTTTCGGTAGTTTTTCCCCCAACACTGCCATTAATGTCAACTCCTGTCTTACAAGATGACAACTTCTGCAGCATCTGAATATGTAGGTAACCTGACTCAAGTCTAACCCAGTGCACATCTGTAACCTGTTCCTGGACTTAGTCACTCAAGAACCTTCTTCATATACATTGCCATGAGTCACTCATTAAATTAAAACTTACTCAGAACTGGGTATATAATATTATACTAAAGCGCATTAACAGTGATAAGGAAAGAGACCTGCAGGTTGCCCATTCATTTTGCTCAGCCGTTTAGCACAGTCGCATTAAAACCGACACACACAAAGAAGTTAGAACGAACTAGAAAAACTCTGGCGCGTGTGATCAAACCTCCACAAGCCACTTCCACTGTATCAGGGCACCTCAGCGTTCAATATTCCCAATTACTTCTGTCTGAACAGAATGGACACCTCTCCTCTGCCCTTTAAATAAGCCTCTAGATAGGCTAATAAAAAAGGATGTCAAAAAAAAGGAAAGTACGAGCTGAGTCTCAAAAGCATGCTAAGCAACACAGAATCATTTCAGTTTTAACCTTTTAATGGGCGAGGTCATTTATAAGAGAGCAATCTACAGTATTGTTAAAGGACTCCCAAGTCCAGTTAGGCAAGAAAGTTACCAAGTAAGAAGGAAAAAGACCTTCTGACACAATTGTAACCAGACGGGTAAGCACCCAAAACCTGAGTCGGGGGCATTTTGTCTTCAGACAAAATAACAGTGGGGAAAAACATGGGTAACAAAAGAGGATGCAGTGCTTGAAGGAAAGCTGGGCCAGATGCAACTTTCCATCGCAGGACATCTAATCTTCCTGTGCTTGTATAAGGGCAAAACTGAACTCAACCACAAAAAGTAGATATTAGGTAATGTTTTGACTAGCACAGAGGAGCAGGTTTGTGTATGAGGTCTAAATTTTCTCCAATTACAGTTCAACGTGCTCTTGGCATCCCTGGTACAGCCCCATTTCCCATCTGCCATACTGCTCATGCAGTGGCTATTAAACAAACAGAGGCACTTATAAAGAGGCCTCTTTATAAAAATTTTAAAAAGGCATTAACCCCTCTCATTTCTTTAACACCTTCCAAGATACCATCATTTATGATTCTTCCCCTTATGCAAAAGAAATTAATACTATAATTAAAACAAACACTGGGATGTCTTACTTGTTATTACAAGATTTTGCCCCTTCTAACACGAAATACATCTATCCTTCATTATGAAACCTGGGGAACAAACGCAGTGGGCAGAGCTGACCCTCCACTCACTATCAGACATAGAGGGACCAGGTGCTTAGCTCAATTAAGTCTTACAGTAATAAATACACAGCAGAAAATTAGGTCCAGGACACTTAACTACCAATGAGCTTTCTACCCAAACCTAAGCCTTTCAGAGCAACTTAGCCACAAAAAGTAACATTCTTTTGCATCTCAGGAAGGTAAGAGAATGGTTACTGCTGCAGGGAAACGAGCTGCTAGGAATAAAGCTTGGGATAAACTGGAGATGTTTAAGTTTCTGTTAAATAATATAGTGCTTCAAATTGCAACCAAGATGCAGGTCAGCTAAGAAACAATTTGGTTTTTCCACCAGAAAAGCCACTTAGCTTTTCACTTACATAAATACATTTGCAGCACCAACCATCTTTGAATTTGTACTTTTCTTCAGGACAGCAATAGTAGTAGTTCTCTGAAGGTGTTCCACAGCCCAGGGACTGTGATTTTACAGATGCACCATTCAGAAATAACTTGAAAAAATCGATTAACAAAAGAAGAGTGAGAACACCTCTGAGGAAATATGCCAGTTGTGTAGCAGCCCCACTGGACTCCCTCAGGAGTTCTGAAGTGGAATTTATCCAACAAAACTAGAAAGGCAACACTGGGAGGAGAAATCCAGAGGCTTTAATGTGAAAACTTGGGAGAGGAATTGTAGCTTGCATCCCCAAATCTACAGATACAAGAGCTCACTATCACGCTATTTGTGGTTTTTTTTAAAAAAAAGCCATAGGTTTTGTTGCCCTTCACGTTAACCTCTACAGTGCCACTGTGTGTTGGCAGGGATAACTGTTTAGCAAAGCACAGTAAACATCACACTCAATCTAAACAGTCATATGTAAAAACTATTAAATCGTTGCAACAAAGTGCTGAGGTATTATTGTTATTATTTATTTTGTCCTTTTCAAGCCTACCAAAGCTTTTCCACTTCCAGTTGTGCAGACCGGTAACAAAGCAAAACCCTATCTCCAGTGATGCCCAACAAAGGGACCACTGTATATTCTGTTTTATTGCCAATGCACCAAACTGAGTAAAAATAAAAGTCGATTTAAAGAGTAAGATGAATAAAACTGGAAATGAAACTGCTCCGAGTGACTATGACCTTCAGAACTGTTACCATCCTGCTTTGATTGCTTGTTATGACCCCCGCAGAACGGGAAAAATTCACAACGTTAGAAAGTTTGTGGGTTGGTTTTTTTTTCTTATTTTTTTTCTTCTTCCTCTCCCTCAAAACCCGTGTGAATCTGTCCAGGTAAG